>NW_010389574.1:0-301 GCF_000710305.1 Buceros rhinoceros silvestris
CACAGCTGCAATGCACTGGGCTATACTGGGAGATACTGGGCCACAGCTGCAATGCACTGGGATATACTGGGACATCACTGGGGCACGGCTGCAATGCATTGGGCTATACTGGGAGACATTGGGCCACGGCTGCAATGCACTGGGCTATACTGGGAGGCACTGGGGTGTGCTAGGACCAAGGGAGCTACACTGGAACGGTCCTGAGGTGTACGGGGATGTTACTGGGATGCACTGGGAGGTGCTGGGGTGTGTTGGGAGATCACAGGGGCACGGCTGCAATGCAATGGGCTCTACTGGGAGG
>NW_010389574.1:498-710 GCF_000710305.1 Buceros rhinoceros silvestris
ATATTCTGGGGAGGCACTGGGGCACGGCGGCAATGCACTGGGCTAGACTGGGACGTTACTGGGAGGCACCGGGGCTGCTGTGGCCCGTCCCTGGCAGACGTTGGGACAGACTGGGAGTGGCTGGCCTGTGTTGCGCCATTGCTGGGCGGCCGCTTGGGGCCGTACTGGGATGTGTGGGGGTGCACTGGGAAGGCGGGGGGGTGCCGGCCCCC
>NW_010389575.1:0-2896 GCF_000710305.1 Buceros rhinoceros silvestris
CACCGTTTGGCTCCGGCGTGGTTAGGCTTGTTACCTCCTTTGAGGCAGCTGCCGTGGTTCTCCTTAGGTATGCCGTCTAGCTCCAGAACAGAGCAAGCGGCTGATACTTAGTTCTTTGTGTGCTTGATCTGGAGTGGAAGGTGTTAGGGTGAAATGTGTTTCATACTGGTGTTCTGCTTTTAATCAGTGGTTGGGCTCTATGAAGGATGTGCTGGGGTTAAGGGCTTGTTGCACTGTGTGTGGATACTACCTTCTTTGTAATACCACAGTGCAATCTACGGGTTCTGCTCTTTGATGTTTGGTCCTTGCATCCTTTGTGTTAGTTTTCTCTGCCTAACTGCTCCTCCTCGATGTCTCTCAGACTAAAACTCTGTTTCCAGGGGTTGGATTTTCAGAGGCCCCGAAGGGTAATTAGGACGCACGGAATGATTGCTGGTTATCTGTTAGCACATGTAGGTATGGAGGAGTGCTGTGCTATGATGCAGTTTGTGTGCTGTTGCATTAGACAAGTAGGGTCGGTCAACACTATCCTTCATCAAGGGACTGATGACTGCAGTTAGTCTTCAGGGAAAAAAATTGAATGACTCTGTCGATGTTCTTGTTTTTAAATAAAACAAAAGCCTAACCCTAAAGTGGATCTTTTAAATCTACAGGACAGTTATTGTTTACAGGAGTTGATGCTTAGGTTCTAAATTGGATATCAACATTCACGTACAGTGCTTCCTGTATAGAAAAGCTGGGGAACAACAGGAATTAGGGGTTTTGTAATCTGTATCGGTTGTTTGTCTTAGAACATTACAGGTAGATTTTGATTAAAGGACCAATCCTGTAAGTAGTGACTGTTTAGACTTCATTGATATTGACAAAAAATTTGTGGTGAATTAACTTGTTTCAAGCTCTGATGTTGCTCCAGAATTATGACTGATGGGAGAGTTTGATAGTGCTGGTCTTAGATCAGGCAGAATGGCATAAATCAGACTCTACTTTTTACCTGGAATCTTTTTCAAAGTTTGGTACTGAGTTATGTCTTGTATCAGAGACATATTAAAACATTGTTTGGAGGAGTTGCCAGGAGGCCATCTAGTCCATGCAGTCTGCTGCTCAGTGCGGCACTGTATACTAACATAGTATCAGGTCAAGAGTTACGGTTTTGGATAGCAGAGTCTAGGAAGCTTCTGAGGATGGAGGTAGCACAGCCCCTCCCGGGCAGCCTGTTTCAGTGCTGAACAGGATTCTGGTGGACAGAATCCGGCCTGATAGCTAATCTGCATCTCTCAAGACACAGTTTGTGGCTGTTTTCTCTTCTTACACCATCTGCTGCTAATGAGGAGAGTCTGACTGTGTTAAATCCTTTTCTGGTTATTACACTCTGTAATTAGATTGCTCCTTAGCTTTTTGTTTTAACATGACTGGACAATCCCTGCTTCCTCACATCACTTGTTTTTGTCCTCTGTCTTGGTATTGAGCAATCTTGTTAGGTATGATGCTCTGCGCATTGCCATACTAGCTTCCTTAACTGGGCCAGATGAACACGTGGAAAACCTCTACTGGGAAGGCGGAAAAAATCCAAGAGTGTGGCAAAGTAAGAAATTGGGTGCCTTATTTATGTAGCTGATCAAGTGTTTCACTCTAGAAACAGTTCACAAATAACATTATTGTTTATCTTACATTCCTTTTACCACTCATGGATTTGACAAGTAGAATCTAAATGGGTTCTGGAGGAGTTGAGATTTCTTGGAAAGAGGAGATAACAACCTAGTATGACTTACTTTTCCACAGCTGCTAATACGAGAAGTTTGGTCCTATACCAGCTTGTTATCCAAATGGGATAACAACAGGAGATGAGTTTTCTAGAATCTGAATGTTTCCAAGGCCTTTTCTAGTCATAAGAGCTTTTTCCATGATTGTGAAAAAAATCTTAAGCTTGTATTTTCTGCCCAAAGGGGACATTTTATTTGTTCAAGATTTAATAGCAGGAGTGCTTTTTTCATTTCAGTGGGTGGTTGGTTTTCTTTTCTTTTTTTTTTTTTTTTAAAGAAAACAGCAAACATGTTTCCCGAGGGTGAATAGGGCGTAAAAAAGGAGGGCTAAGGCGGTAACGCAGCTGAACTGAAGGTCAGACCTCTGGGTAGAATGACATTAAACAGTTGAAGCGTATGTGGAGAGAGGTGTCAGGTGTGAGGGTGGGTGAAGAATCAAGTCTGA
Source organism: Buceros rhinoceros silvestris (assembly GCF_000710305.1). NCBI lineage: Eukaryota > Metazoa > Chordata > Aves > Bucerotiformes > Bucerotidae > Buceros > Buceros rhinoceros. The sequence continues at coordinate 2,206 of NW_010389575.1, forward strand.
AATCTGCAGAAAGCAACCTGGATTTAAACTGTTTGTGGAGCTCTTCCTTCTGCCTTCCATCTAGAAGACTTGAAGCTTCTTTCCCATGTGACAGTAGAGAATAAAGATGCCACAACAACCTTCATGTTCCAGAGGAAAGGCAGGACCCTTTGGCTTCTGTGGGAGGGAGTGTTAACTCCTAGCTTCCCTGTGACTCTGACTCCTTCCTTCATACTGCAGAGGTTGGTTCAGTGACATTTGTGTCTGGCATCCCTTCAAAACTCTGCCTTCATGAACCTCTGTGCAGCTATTTACTGGAAGTTCAAACAAACAGGATTCTCACCTTTTCATCTTCCACTTAATGCAAAATTAAAATCCCAACCCAGAATTTCAGAAGTTAATTTTCTTCCTATTTGATACATAATGTGCGATGCATTCCATCAGACTTACGGGATGTGTAAACTGGCAAAGCAAACATTGCTACTGGAACTTGTATGTTTATGTTCCCTGCCATCCTTGTGTTACCTGTTTAACTTTCACTGATATTTTTGTGACACTTTATTAATAACGTATCCCTGATGGTAATTTAATTTTACTCTGAAACCTGGTAATAAATATTTGAACTGTAGAGCATTTATATAGAAGGGTTTTAGCCTGAAGAAGTGTTTAAAAGAGAAGCTGAGCTGTGCTTTTCCTGATGGCATTGTAATTC
>NW_010389575.1:2991-7294 GCF_000710305.1 Buceros rhinoceros silvestris
AGGAGGTATCTCCAAAGCACACATGTGTCTAAACAGAGGTATTGGCTTTAAAGCAGGGAGGTTGAGATTGGATGGGCAGAAAACAGTTACAAAATCCTGCAACAAACTGTTACTGCATGTCAGTGTTGTCATATTTTTACATTACATAGTGTTTTAAGAGAAAGCTGTACATTGTCTGTCTCATGCTGTAGCAGAGGGTGGTTTGTGGACTTCTGTGCGATTTTATGTGTGGTTTGTGTGATATTATTTTAAAGTATTAATAAATAAATTGTAAGCAGAAACTAAGAGAATGAAGAGCACTTTGGAAATAGCAAGTAAATGCTAAGTATTGGTGTTCTTTAAGATTTTCGGAAAACTAATAGATATGTGGCACACTGTATGTTGAAAATACACTTGTTGCATGTGACTGCAGTAGTGCAGTGTCTTGATTTAGAAGGTGGAGGGCAGCATTGAACTCATAGAGCTAATTTATTTGGTTAACCACTGTTGATAGAGACACAAAGTGGAAGGTCTGCAATTTGTGTTGTATATGTTGAAATATATGTGAATAGGGCATAAAAAAGGAGGAGGACTGAGGACTGAGCAAAAATACAGTTTTAGTTGACTGGGAGTTGTGTTCTAACATGAAGAATGCAGAAGATGTAAAGAATAATACAATTGGTTATTAAGTATATAATCTGTATTAAGTATATAATCTGCTTGTGCTTTCGTAATTTTAAAAATGAAGAGAATTCAACAGTGGAGCAAGGAATTAGCTGAAGATATGCCTGTGGACTCTTGCAATGACCTGTGTACAAAAGTTTGCAAGATTGTGTCTGCCATCCTATTTTATATTAAATATATATTTAATCATTTCTGATGAGTTTGAAGTGAACCTTTTTTAAACCATTTGCATTTTAACTGGTGCATGTTAGAAGTATTTACAAACACTGGTCAAATGTGATGTAGGTTTGTTTAACCCCGTTTACTAGTTGAGTTAAAGGCAGTGCTATGACCAAGTGTAAACAAGTTTGACATGGCCACTTGCAATGTATTTTATTCATAAATCAAGTCAGTTTAGTAAGTGGCACACTTCTTTTTTTTTCCTCTTTGGTTATGTGTTGTTTAGAAAAAATGATTTAAATATACAGATTCATATTTTCCTTTTGCATTCTTCTATAAAACAGATTTTGAATTAAAAGCTTACAAGTTATTTTCCTTTTATTTGCCTATTCAAATTCAGCAGAAGGTATTCAACCAGGAAACACCAAGGAAATGAACAAGAAACAGTGTGCTTATAATTTGTTTGTTTGTGTGTTTGATTTTTTATTTATTTTTTTAATATAAATGTTTTCATTAAAAAACGGAGGGGAGGGGAAGCAGGGAAAAAAAAAAAGCTGCGAGTGATAGTCACCATTCAGCTTACCTTTTTATTGCTAAATTTTCTTCCTTTGCCGTTACAGGAAGAACAGACCAATCTTCCTGTGTGTTTCTTGTCAGTGAATGCTTTGGTCCAGTTGTTTCCTTTTGTTTTAGCTACAGTGAGGTTCTACCAATTGCATGGGAGGAGTTTGCAAGGAGGTAGCAAGATCCTATAAGGTGTGTTGTCAGTGTGAAGATGTTCTTCAGCTGCAGTGTTGGTGCACATCTCTGGAACATAGTGTATACAGATACACACTCCTGTACACTGTACACTTACTAAAAATGATGATAATATGTAATTGAAAAAACACCCATTTACATACGGTACATTCAAGAATTGAATCTTGCCATGTTCAGCTTGATTTATTAAGGAGACAGGTTTTAGTAATCCTGATATAAATTCTGTTATTTTTCATCCATCCCTAATAACTGAAGACTGTTTCTCTGATTTCAGCCACATTTGACTGGAGGGGACTGGGCAGAATAAGACTCAAAATGTGCTTAATTCCGATGTTTCGTATAAGAAGCACTTAATCTTCCTTTGAATAGACTCAGGCTATAGTTATTAACCATTGCTGTATTCACATGGAGGACAGACATTATGGAAGTTGAACTCAGGAAAATCATTTAGGTAAAGCTCTGGATCCCTAAACCTTGAGTAATAGGAGCACTGGATAAAATTCTGTATGAAGCCAAGCTTCCTTAGCTCTCACATGCATAGGAGTTACTTGTTCTAGCAAGTTTCCTTTGGCTTCAGAGGTCTCTAAAATGTGGTGTGTGAGGTGCAGTGGCTTGCGCTGAGTATTAGCAGTGTTTGAAAATTATGCAAGAACAACAGCTTCTGCAATATCTGCTATTAATGACATAGAAGAAAGTGACATAGGAGTAAAATATTGGAGGTGGGAGTGGGAAGTAACTAACTCCTTAATATACATACGTGATGCAAACTTTTTTATCTTGGATACGTCAGATTACAAGATGATGTTAGATGGTCTCTTCTTCCTAGCAAGGAACATCAGAATCCTTATCTGTAGCTGGCATAGTTAATTCCCATCTGAATGCTGCTAACAATGTGGAGTAGTTGAAAAAGTTTATGTAGAAAAACAGAAAGATTAATGTTAAGGGTGTTCAGCAGAGTTACCCATTTCAATTTTCTAAACTTAATTCCTACCAGGAAACAGAATCACTTTTATCTTAGCAAGTCTATCACTCTGGACAAAGTTAAGAATGGACAAAGCTCTAGGGTCCACAGTGCATTAAAGCTTTCGTTAACACACCCATGAACCCATTTTAGACATAGGAATTATGTTGGATTTACATTGTAACTAAGAGTAAAATATGACTTCATGCAAGTAATGCTCCTGCACTGAGCATAACTGAGACTTGTTAATGCAGGTTTTTTTTTTTTCCCTGCCTCTGTCATCCTGCATGTGAGTAATGTTTTGTAAATGTGATGAACTGAAATGAATGTGAACGGTTATATTTTGGCCCCACATTTTGTGCTGGACATTCACTGGGGTAAAGTCATGGCTGGAAAAGACAGAGGTGAAGTAAATTTCTGAATAGAAAGAATAAGTTCAAAACAGGTATAAATGCCATTGTTGTGAAGGGAGAATGAATACAGAAGTGCAATAAGCAATCACGGCTGACTGGTATGAGCAATGTATGTAGTATATGAGGCAACTTGAAAGGTTATGGAATGGCTAATGGCAATATTAAAACGATAATTAAGTAAGAATTCCAAAAGGTCAAAATAAATAATAAAGACATATTGTATTATATGAGAGAGAATGAGCCAATTAAAAAAAAAAAGTGAAGTATCTTAGGAATAACCCAGAAAAATTTAATTAATGTGGAATTTGCATAAAACCAAAATTAGATCAAAGAACTATTTCAATGTCCACAAATCTCTAAAAATGTGTAAATCAAGAATAATGCAAGAAATATCATACTGGCCTAACTGACAGCGGGGAGTGGTTTGGCATTAGCTTTTTTTTGGTGGCATTTGGCATTTTGTGCACTGAAAGGAATGGGGATATGGGGAAAACGAGAGATAACAATGTACTAGCCATCTACAGCAAATCTTGTGCAGAAAAGAGATGGGACTAAAGAGAAGAGGAGCTTAAGAAAGGAAATTCAGGAAGAGAGAGAAAAAAGAAAAATGAAGGGTGCAATCTTTAAAATACGTATTTATGTATGAGTAAGATGTAAACTGAGAAAGAGACCCACATTAATCTGTGGCTTACAGATTAATTTTTTTTTTCCCTGCTGTTTGTTAAACCAGTAGAAGAGAATCCATGTTTGCTTCATGCCCTGTAGTCTGTATGGCAGCATGGCCCTTTTTCTCCAAGGGGCTGCCTGTGCTCCCAAGGGTCCCAAAAGGTGAAGGGGGACAATGGGCTACTCTCAGAGCAGAGCAGTGACTCCTTCCATAGCAGCTCTCTAATTCTGTCAGATACTGTCAACAGTTTGATGCTGTATGGTCGGGTGTTGCTCTCTGACTAGTTGCTGAATCCTTTTACTGGACCTGTAAAATGGCTGAGTGGTGGGGAGTTAGGGATGAGTGGCCAGAAGATAAGACAGATAGCACTGCTGGATCCTGTTGAGTAATGCCTGTCCCAAATTGCAATTGCCTTTGTGTCATCCACATAAAATTTTATTTAGTTGATAAATTAAAAAAATTATCATCAGGTCTGAATTTTAAGACACAGTGTTTTTTAAAGTTTACCAGTGACTTTAAAACAGTTGGCGTTGTTCTGTATTTATGAGTCTGTTCTTTCTCTGTTGTTTGATGAAGAGGGTAATTAAAAAGCCACAAACAGCTATGAGACCTCCTGTGCAATTTCAAAACACTGTTTTTGCTGCTGGGGATTATCTTTTTAAAAACATGACTGTTTTCCAA
>NW_010389575.1:7428-11568 GCF_000710305.1 Buceros rhinoceros silvestris
CAACGAATATGGAGTCCTGGTCAAAGGTATTACAATATAAAGCAAAATTGTAATAGGTCTTTGCCTTTAATTTTATGAACATACTGGAAGCTCTCTGGGGTCTTTTTTCTATGAAGGTCACAGAAATGCAGATTGCTTTATAGCCATGCACGCACTGACTCTTCTTCTGATAAAATAGTTGAAAAACATGATTGTCAGAGTGACATGTATTTATACGGCCTTTTTTTGTCTATAAACACCCCAACCTGCTTCATAGCCTTATAGTACACCTTATCTGTGAGCGGCATGAGTCTTGACAGTTTTGGTTTGCACTGAGTTTGTTCACTGACTTAATTTTCAGGCCCTTGCAGACATAATTTCACAGATTTTTTTTTTTTTTTTCTGGAACACTGAAGAGAAAACCGTAAAAGTAAGTAGTTAATTAAGTGTCATGTATACATTGTGAAAATTAAATTTGTAAAAGGTCTGGATGTCAGAACATGACACAGAACTTGTATTTGCAGTATAACATTACATCTATGCATTCCGCCAGGAACTGACTGAATCCAGTTGGCTATGGAAAATTGCTATTTTGGCTTTCTTTAAGGAACTTTTAACTGTTTTATTTTCTTGTTTTGTGTATGATAAGGCTTTTCTGTGGATGCAGGGAAGAAACATAAAACATTTTGTTAGCATAAAAGATACCGTGTCTCCCTTTTCCCTGTGGGTAGCATCTTTTGTCTGTCAAAAGTAACAGCATTTCCCTTTAGGAGTGTTTCTAAACTCCAGTGGTATGAAGATGAGTTCAGATCTCAGCAGCAGGTCACAGAAGTTAGTAAATGTGAGTCTAGTTCTCACATATACTTAAGTTTTTGAATGTCAGCTTGAGTTCTGGATGCAAGTGTTTTTTCTGCTGTCCATTTATCTTTCTACGTATTTCACTTTCCTTGTTAAGGTTTCAAGCTTCTATGCAGATGATGGTTTTGACTCAGCTTGCATATTTTGTCATGGAAAGATTCCAGTAGCAGATTTTGAGAAATTTTCTTGCTTTATCAATGTGGTTTATGTTGCAGGTAGGATGCTGGGAACAAGGACAAAGGACTCTTTGTTTACGTGGAATGCAATAAACAAGAAGGGGGAGGGTGAGAACTGAGTATGCAGGGAAAGTGTGTGTGGAGTTTGACGTGTGGGCTGCCTTTTCTAGGGGATTTGCAAAAGCAGTGCTGATGTTCGGGTGCTGTGGGAGTTACTTCTCTGCAAATATTTACTGTGTTGGATATCTGCAGTACATACACATACTCATGTGCAAGAATGATTTACTCCTTCATTAAAAGTATTATTTTTCAGTACTTTGATCTGCAAGTGGCTCTTCTGTAAATTTTTTTGTGAATACATTTTACCAGTTTAGAATTTCTCATTCAATCATTTGAGGCCAATTCTATAGAAGAGGAGTTTGTTCATAGGTGTTACTACTTAATTCCTTCTGTGTTCTGATGTCTAAGCTGGTGAAAAGTCTCTCTCAGCTGTCTTGCTTTATTCTGAAGGTGGGAGCACCAGCAGGTATCACAGTTACCATTCAACGGGACTCCAGTGAAGCAGTTTCAGAATTTGTGAGTTTCTTTGGAGAACAGTTGTTTTGCCTCAAATTTGTGTTTTGACAGTGGTCTGTGTCAGAAGATATAGACCTTGTGCTTTTTGTAAATACTCTTGTTCTAGTAGTGTAAGTGTGAAATGAAAAGCTGTTCTCTAAGTTGCCGATTCCCGTGACTGACAGCCAGTACAAAAAGTCCTGACATCTGCTAGCAGTTGGCAAAGGGCAGCATTACATGCAGCATTTTTATTTCCAGCTCTGGAAATACAGGTAAGCTTTAGGGAGGCCGTACCTCTCCTTTCAGTAATTTGATGAAATCAGTAACTGTTTTCTGCTGAGCAACTGACCTGCTGCTGGTGCTTGGTGCTGTATGCCAACATTTCAGCTCTACTTTCCTATTAGGAATTTCCCATTGGAAAATGGTGTGTTACTAGTGATTTAAGAACAACATCATCCCACCCCTCAACTCTGCCAATATAGTTATAGCTTATGGCATTCAATTAAAAATTATGTTATGAATCATCAGGATTGTGTGGTGCTAAACACAGAAGTGTCTCAGATCAAAGGTTTTTATTATTGCAGTCTGTCATACAAATCTTGTCTTTTCAGCATGCAAACATGTCCATGCTTGGTTATTTTGTTTTTAGTATGTGCAAACTAATTGCAAAAAAAATCTCCCAAAAGAACATGAAGTCTGCATACTTCTTCATAAACTAATATTTATTGCAACAGAACCTCTAATGCTAAGCAGTGTTCTAGTATATTGGAGTAGCCAAATGCAGTGAATGTGAACTGAGGAAAACACTGCAAAGTCTTTGATTTTTATTTTACTGGATATTGAAAAGAAACAACCATAAACCAAAAAAGTCTTACAATTCCTGAAAAAATCACCAAGTATGAAAATAATTCAGTTTAATTCAGTTGAAGGCTACAGACCAGTTCAAGGTCTTTATGATTTATGGTACAAGAGTGGATATGGAATTAATTTGATAGTCATTGATCTTGTACTGCAATGTATTGATAACCTGCAATGTGAAACTTGTCTTCCAGACTTTGACTGCTTTCTTATTGCTCATAAAGGTTATTCCTTAATACTCCCTACTTTTTTATTAATCTGAAGGAGAAGAGAATGTTCTGACCTTGTTTTCCTACTGTTTTGAGCAACTTGTTTGGTTGCAGTGGCATTAGATGATTTGGCCTGTACTACTTTCCTCCAAATTTACATTTGAGAAACTAAGTCCTCATTAAGTGCCTTGCTTCCGAAGTCTTCATAACAAAGTAAGACTTGGTGGGTTACTATGTGTATAAAAGTTTCACTGCGTATGCAGAGTTAAAGACCAGGTGATAAATTCCTCTACTTTGTACCTTGGGCCAGTTTGCTTGCTCGGTATTTTCTCATCCATCTCCTCTAAGTCTACTGCCTTCATTCCAGACCTCTGAATAGTTTCAAGGGACTTCTTTGAAAAGTCATCAAACCACATAAATATGATTGATTTTGTAAGCCTTGTAATCTAAGTTGCCATACAGACAGTGTTTAGACATGGATACAGTGTTCAGTTCAATTGCAGTTATCCATGATATTACCTCTGGCTGTTTGGTGCTTGTGGGTGTAGGAAAACTGTTGTAGGTACTGTTTAGAGCTTTTGGGTATTCCTCTGATCCATTCACATCTGCTTTAAGGGCTGGCTGCAAGAAGTAGTCATAAAATATGTGTCAAATTTATCACTTTCATAGAGAAGTAGATACTATTGTATTTCTTCTAGCAGAAGTGTAAAGCAAAGTAGTCACATTGTACAAAATTCGTTAATGATTAGACTGCTAGAAATAATGAGCTTTCCAGAATACGTAACAGTGTCAGGTGAGATGTAGGAATATGGTGTGCAAGGGGAAATAAAATCACTTTTGCCAAGCTTATATTTTTGATTGTGTCAACTTAATTTTAATAGAAAGTGACTGATGCTTCATATCACCAGCCAGGTCAAATCCTGATTTCTAGTGGTAAGATGTAGTAATAAATCTCAATATTTCTTGAGGGAAAAGAACAAACTGGCTTTTTTACACTAGTAAGTTGTAATGACATGTGACATAAACAACTCTAATCTGAATTGCTTCAGTATACCACAGAATATTTCTCATTTAGGCTCTGATCTTACTAAAGGTTGGTATATGGAGCCAGTTTCACTGACCGTTCTGTGAACTCACAGCATTGAGTCTTCAGTGGTGTTAAAATAAATCCATTTATGATCAGAAAGTAAGTCACAGGAACAGAAGGTGCCTGTGAATGACAAGTAATTTGCAATGAGCTTTTCTAGGGCTGCAACATAATTTCAGTAGCAGCTATAATCATAGTGTCTGAAGAGTTTCGAATATGTGTGTGTGCATGCTTGTTACGGGTCGAGGGTCCGAGGTGCCCACTCCTCAAATTACGGTAACGATTCTGTCTGCCTTATTAGAGGCAGAAGGATTTTAAAAAGGGGAAGGAAGAAATTCACCCCTCGGTTTGCGTTTGGAAACTGAAACAAACTTTTAAGAAACAAACTCACGCATGACTATATTCTATGAACATATAT
>NW_010389576.1:0-332 GCF_000710305.1 Buceros rhinoceros silvestris
GGCCACCCCGGTGCTCCTGAGGGCCAGGGAGGTGGGACACGAGCCCTGCGAGACCCCTTTCTGCTGTGTCATGCCGCAGCTACAGAGCAGGGACACAGCAGCATGCCACCACCTTCCCCCTGCTCTGCTTTCATCCTTCTTCTCTTTGGTTAAAAACATAAAGGGGCCACCCCGGTGCTCCTGAGGGCCAGGGAGGTGGGACACGAGCCCTGCGAGACCCCTTTCTGCTGTGTCATGCCGCAGCTACAGAGCAGGGACACAGCAGCATGCCACCACCTTCCCCCTGCTCTGCTTTCATCCTTCTTCTCTTTGGTTAAAAACATAAAGGCGGG
>NW_010389576.1:424-649 GCF_000710305.1 Buceros rhinoceros silvestris
GTCCAGGAGGGCTGGGGGCTCTGCCCCCCTCTGTCCATCACAGCACGTCCGCCCGTTTGTCCCGCACCCGGCTCCGGGCTTTCGTGCGGGCTTTGAAGGCAGCCGAGTTGTAGAGGTGCTGCGAGGGGAGAGAAGGAGAGCCGGGTTAGTGGGTGCCCTGCTGCCCACCCCCCCGCTGGCACCCACCACACCCCGGTGCTTGGCTGGAGCCCATGGTGCTGCAGG
>NW_010389576.1:888-1256 GCF_000710305.1 Buceros rhinoceros silvestris
AAGGGCGGCCCAAGGCCGAAGATCTCCCGTAACAGGTCATTGTTCTGCAGAAACAGGGGCCTGTCAGCACCTGCCAGCACTGGCCCAGCACCCCCCTGGCACAGCTGCCTGGCCCCTACCTGGAGGTGGTGGCGGATGCCGGAGCCCAGCACCTCTTTAAAGGCTTGGTAGGTCCGCTGGCGCGCCCAGCTGTCCAGGTACACGCACTCCAGGCCAAACCGGATGGTCTCCTCCTGGTACTCCCCGCTCTGAGCCAAGAGAGGGGCATCAACAGAGACCCGGGTGCCCACCCTGTGCGTGCCCCCACTCTCAGCAGAGGGGAATCGCCAGGCACAGCCAGGCAGGGAAGGGCACCGCCAGCCTCCGCT
>NW_010389576.1:1393-1615 GCF_000710305.1 Buceros rhinoceros silvestris
CCGCCAGCCTCCGCTACCTCGATGAAGCGCAGGATATCCCGGAAGATGGAGCGCTGCTTCCGTCGGTCCGTCTTGGCTCGGTACTTGTTGCTCTCGGTAGCCAGGACCTTGAGCTGGGCACGCAGGAGCTCTGTATCTTGGTGGCACAAATCCTCCTGCCAAAAACCCAGGGGGTTCGAGGGGATGTGGCTCCCGGCACTTCCCACCGCCACCATCACCAGG
>NW_010389576.1:1798-3026 GCF_000710305.1 Buceros rhinoceros silvestris
CACCTGCTGGTGACACCGCCCTGGAGCGTCCCCATGTGGCAGTGCCAGCTCAGCCAGGGCACGGGCAGGAAACTGGCGGCAGCAGCTCCTCCCGCTCTGCTGCCTGCCCGCCCGGCTGCTGCCTCCTACCCCCACAGCGTCCCACTGTACCTCCATGTCCTGGGCCAGCTCAAAGACCAGCGCGATGGTTTCCCCGGCCAGGATGCGCAGCGTGACGCTGCTGCTGGACAGCAGCGGGGGCAGCTTCAGCCAGCGACTGGGACAGGAAGGCAGGAGGGCAGTCAGGGGGGCCGGGCAGCCCCCCGGGGGCTCCCCGCTCTGCAGCCAGTGCCCCACACCAGCCCCTGCACCTTCCACGCCCCACTCACCTATCCAAGATGCTCCTGATGTGGGAGGGGGGACAGATGGTAAGGAGCAGGGACCACGACTGGAGCGCGCTGCAGTGCAGAGGGCCGTGCTGGGTGTGTGCGGAGCTCTCCTCGCCTGCGCTGGGGGCGCTGAAGATGCCCTCCAAGCAGGACAGGCACGAGACCAGGTCCTGGAGAAGGGAAATCTGCCTGTCAGACCACAGCTGCCAGAAAGACACCATGGTCCGAGGGGACCCACGCTACCTGGGGGCACCAGGAGCCCCCAGAGCAGAAGAGACTCCTCCACCTGGGACACCCCATCTCTGAGCTGGGCTTCTGCCCCAGCTCAGCCTCACAGTGCCCACGGAAAGGGCTTGGGCTGTCACTGATGTCCCTATGCCCCTTCCTCAGCTCAGCTCCAAGCTGTGCTGGCACCATGGGCTGAGGGTGGGTGGCATGACAGCCCACAAGGTGCCCTCAGCACAGGTACGGATGACACCCGGGTGCAGTTACCTCGAGGTCAGCAGCGGCAATGTAGCAACACATGCCCCGGGCCGCGGCACACTGCCGAGAGACGTGGGGAAAAGGCAGCCACAGGAGGCAAGCTCGGGGCAGAAAAAAAAGCGCCTGTACCGATGACCCCCGGGTGCAGTTACCTCGATGTCAGCAGCGGCAATGTAGCAACACATGCCCAGGGCCGCGGCACACTGGCGAGAGACGTGGGGAAAAGGCAGTCAGAGGAGGCAGCGCTGGGGCAGACCCCGTGCCCAACCAAGGGGAAGCGGGGCTGGGGTGCCCTTGCTTTACCCCACTGCTCTTGTGGCACCCAGTCCTGCTGCCCTCCCACGACTGTCCCCAAAGGCACCGCCCAGGCTCTCCCC
>NW_010389577.1:0-4714 GCF_000710305.1 Buceros rhinoceros silvestris
GCCCCCCCCAGCAGCCCCCAGCTTTGCCCATAGAAGGTACGGAGATGCCTTGTTGTGCAGCGCTCCCTCCTCCCACCCAGCCACCAATACTGGGCTCTGGGAAGGTAGCCAAATGCCACTGAGGACACTGGAGCAATAAATCATCCTCCTTCCAACATCTGCAGGCCCCAAAGGCTAGCCCCTTGCCGATGATGATCTCGCCTCCCACCCCCTGCTTTTTATCCTGTCCCTCTCTGACAAAACACCTATTGTCACAGCCTGAGTGAAGAAGAGTCCTTTTTCCTTCACAAAGGCCCTCTGAAGCCAAGTTGTGAGCTGCCAGGGAAGATGCCGATGTCGCGGCGGGGAGCCTATATCTCACTCGCTTTCTCTGTAGTTCATACTTTTTCTCTCTCACGGGGGTCACCCAAAGCCTTTCACTCCGGCTTCATATTCACATAAAGACATCAAGAAAAAGAAAAACCACACCAGAAAGAATTATTAGGCATGGCTGTCAAATGCTTTATGGGGGGGTGCAGGGGGAAAGAACAGTAACTCTTTATGTGCTGGCATTGTTACACGAGCTAATGTACTGCTGCTGGAGCGCGGGCTGCGGGAAGGCGTTACGTGCCTGAAGAATTACAGACACGCTAAACTAAAATCCCGCGTTTCACCAACAGGGCATTTTGTTTTCGTTTCTAGTTTCTTCGCACGTTTTTCTAGATTATAGGAGGCTCTTTCCTGATCCCGCTTTCTTGAACTTTTTTTGTATGAAGAAGTCTCTATCAATCGCTATTTGCACGTGGTTTTTTCACTGCAGTGATTTTTAGGGTCACATCGATCAGACTGTCCCCGGTCCTCTTCTGCCTGTGAAAGGAGCTGAAAAATGCGGACACTGTCACCACCGAACCCTGCCACCACTGAACCCTGCACAGAGTATTAATATTTCCTCACTGAATGGGCAAAGCTGCGCTAGTGCACATGAGCTGAAAGAGTGGAAGAGAAGAGCCTCCTTGGCCCTCTCGCTCAGAGTAGAGCCACGTGGTTGCGCTTTGTGTTTGGCCAGGGCGGCTGCCGCCGCGCTAGTACTCAGAGCGAGGACGCGGAGACTGCCCGTGTGCGGCAGGTTAACGCTGACTCGTGTTCTGGAATCTGCCACCCGTCTCTCCCCAGCGCGCTCTCAGGGAGCTCTGGAGAGCTGTGAGCTGAGGGTGTCGCAAACAGATCGCCTGCCTGAGGTTCATCCAGATGCCACGTAGCCGTGTGTGTTTTTAACCCTTTGAAGCTGTGGTCCTGTGCTTTCTGAGAAGTGGGCAAGCTGTGTTGGGCGCTGCTTTAAGACGACCCTGCTGCCTTGAGGAGGAAGAGAAATTAAAAACTTAACTTAATCCTTTGGAAGGCTGAGACTGTAAAATTCACAGTCGAAGTAACCTATTAAAATTTACAGTGCAAGGCATCCAAACAGAAGAAAAGTGCAATGTATAAAGTTTAAAGCATCCTTATAAAAAGCCGGAAACGTAACACTGCATTCCTACAAATTATTCCCTTAGCAAACATTTTTATTTCCAATTAGTAAAAGAAAAATTGCTAATTTGCTGCAGTTGGACAGGCCTGACGTCTCAATCTGCAAAGTGTCAGTGCTGTGAAAGGAAATGTTTCACACTGTGCTGGAGAGAGAGAGCAGCTCTAAAGAGGGTCAGGGCATTGGGCCCAGAAACCAGATTGACTGGCCATAGTGCTAAATTACTCACACAAGACACACATTGTCTGCGGTGCCAGCTCCAGAGTACTCACTTTCTCATTCTTTCCCTTTTTGAGTTGGTGCTTGTGGGGGAGGTGAGGGGGTGGTAGGGCACAGCAGAAGGGGGACACAGAGGAGAAGAGGGAGGAGGGCTGTGCTCGGCAGCAACCACGCGCATGGGCTCATCCTCCGCTTCCGCCAGAAGACAGAGTCCCCAGGTAGCCGTAGTGAGGCGAAAGGCTGTGCTGACCTGTCTGTAACCGAGCTGGGAACCAGTCCATAAAGCCAGGCACCCTCTGTTCCAGCACACATCCTGGCTGGAGCGCGTGTAACGTTGTGCTGCAGATAAAGGCTCAGGCTGTTGATGAACAGCCCCACCTCATCCTTAACAAAACAAAGTATCACCCAACAGCGGGAGCAGTTGTTTTCTTGATGATAGCAGTAGTATTCCTGTGTATTGCTTGTGTCAGAGAACAGATTTGTACGATATGTCTTACATGTGACGAGCATAATCCTTGAGAACTGCTGGAGGTGCCAACGGCATGGCAAAGGGGCAAGAAAGGAGTGGGCAGAGAACAGTGCAAGGCTGCAGGGATATGGAAGTCAGATAAAAATACCTCTGTGTTTCAGCCCTGCCGTGGTTCTCTGTTTAAAATACCAGTGTTGTATCTGTTTCATGGTCTTGTCAGAAGCCCTCAAATCCCAACACAGAATTGAATGTACTGCAGTACCTTAACCAGGATGAACTCCTGGGTCTTAGCTGAATCGTCCACGCTGACGAAAGAGTGATCTCTGAACCTTTCCTGCGAAATTGAGAAGGCACCAGCTTCGATTGCTGTGGCTTCATCTTGCTCTTTTCCTGTTACATGGCTGTGTTGAGCAACACTGAGACTAACAGACTGACGCGGCTCATTTTTATGTTGTCCAGGCTGGTATTTTAATTTAAATAATTATTATAATAGTTTTATTAATAATGTATTGGAAAATAACCAAGATAATTACCACTTTCTAAATGGAATCTTACCTGTGAAAAAGTTTCTTGTACTTTGGGTTCCTATTTCCCCCTTGCTGCTCCCACCCCACCTTCTGCTCTAACTCTGTGAACTAGGAGGACTAATTAGGTGAAGATGGAACAGTGATACTGATGATGTGAAGTGCTGTGGGCTTATAGGCATTTATTGGATTCATCATGATGGGCAGTGCGTTGCTGCACTCGGATGTGTAACTGGGATTAAATTTTTCTTAATAAGCTGCTTGAAAGTACCTGGTGCCTCTTGTAGAGCAACTTTGGTGGGCTAGACAGACATCTTGCTTTCTCTTCCCTTTCTACAAGGGATCAGCATGAGGCAAATACTGATTTATTTGTGCTAAAAATCTTACACATGGACGCAGAATTCCAGCTAAATTGGTGGAGGAGACTGATTGCCAGAGGGAGCTTTCAGCTTTGCCTGTTGCACCTTGGCATAACAATCTCCACAGCCCCTTCCCACTAGACAGGTTCTGGGTTTCTTTCTGCTGATAATCCCATCAGGACCTTTGTTCTGTGATAAAACTAGATTCCGCTGGAGAAACCTAAACACATTAGAGGCTCCATTACACTCTCCACATACTTCTTAAAACCTGCCCTGGGCTTCCTGTGCGTTAAGCAGAGCAGACGCCTGCTCAGTGCCGCGGCGGCGCAGTCCCCTCCAGCCGTCACGGGGATTGCTGATAGCTGTGTACAGCTGCTGCGATAAGACAGGAACATTTCCAGGGTGTCCCTATGAAAAAAAAAAAAGGACCTTGCCTGTGGTCAGATAACTCCGAAGCACAAATGTGCTGGTTTCATCTTGTCAAGCATGAAGATGCTGTTCTGAAGAGTCAGTTTTCCGCTTCTTCCTTCGTGTGAACCTCAGCAGCAGTTGTTCACGGTCTGATATGAAAACAGTGCGACTTGGAATGAAGACAGGGAGAGAGGAGAAGCAGCTTATTTTGGGCTCCACGTTTGAAGGTTACACAAAATAGGTGTTTCCTTTTTGAGACCATCCTTTCCCAACACTCGCTGCGAGGACAGGGAGCTCCTGCACTCATGCACTCCTGCATAAGCCCATCAGGGGATCCCAGAACTGGTTTGCATTGAAGAGGCACATTCTAGCATCTAGTACAGGAAGGAAAGGGAAGGAGAGAGTGACTCAAACTTCTGGGAGGATTTAGGAAGTTTTTGCTGGGGCCGGGTGGAACGCTGTGTGAGCCATCCATCGTCTGTGAGCTCCCGCCCTGCAGCACGGCCCTGGACACACACCCCATGCCAAAGCCAGGCACGGTGGCAGGACGAGCCTGGACACCGTGTTCCTCCTGCGTCCCAGGGCACGCGCTCTTTCCCCGGTTCTGTAGGACTGGAAGCAGTCCAGGCACTTTACATATGCAAACACCTTCCCCTCCGTGCCGCGGCTCCTGTCACAAGGGGCACATTCTGTCAGTCGGTCGGTACATGAGCGGCGCAGTCACCCTCCCTGCAGAGGGCTACTTCTGAGCGTGGTTCCGTGCGTCTGGGAGCTCGTGGTGTGCGCTGAGGAGGGAAGTCGGTGCCTTCCACCCTATGGGGTTTCCTGCTTTTTTTGGCTGTCTTTTCTTTTTTTTCTTCCAAGCCTTTAGTGTCATCCTTCAAGCCAAAAACATACATGTGTGTTCTCTACAAACTGTTGCTATAATTACAACTGTGCGTGGCCCCACAGAGGCCTTTTGGGAACCAGCTGTCCCATTCTCCAAGCTCTGCTGCAGGGCTGGTGGCTGCCCACAGGAACTGTACAGTATGTGTAGTTACCCTTTTGTGGAAGTAGCCTTCACGTTCACCAAGAGCTAAGCAAATCGGCCTGATCTGTAGCTTCCAAGAGTTCATCCTAGTTCCTGGCTGCTTGTGGTCTTTCTCGTACTCTCTTTTCTTGGCCTTCACAGTTCAGTAAACCAGCACTGGCTACCCCTGAGGCGTGGCTGGGAGGCGCGGGGGACCGCCTT
>NW_010389577.1:4923-46692 GCF_000710305.1 Buceros rhinoceros silvestris
AACCAGTGCAGGTGCTGCTGCCAGACTAGTTACCTGCTCTTAGAGGTCAGCCAGGGCTGGGTCTGGCCGGGAGCTTGCAGGGATTATGTCACTTGTTCTTCTGAGTCGATGCCCCAGAATGATGTTTGGATGAGCCTGAGCTAGTAGAGATGACTAGGGATAGGTCAGGAATTTGTCCCCGTCTCCATTTAAAGTCAAAGACCTATCAACACTGAATTTTTTCCCTGTGAAGGTGAGGGGGGTTGTTACTGAGATTCTCTGAGTCTACTTGCCTGAAGATAAGGGATACATGTTTTTCTTGTAGCTGGCCAGAACAGAGCATTAAGAGAATGATGATTTTCTCACCTAATTTCCCGCGCCTCACGGAACATGCGTGGCTTGCTGAGGCTGTACGTGGGTTTGAGCCAAATTTGCCTTTTGAAGCAGACTGAAACAAGCTGTACTGTGCTTCGGAGAAACTGCAGCAGAGGAAGCTGGTACCGTGTTGTCCTGCCACATAGGGCATTTCTTCATGTGAATTATCAGATACAGGTCAACTTGTGCCACCTTAACCATGACACAGCTAACAGAAGCGTTGTTTGTGAAGCAGCTGCTGATTATCACTGGTGAGCAAATGTCTTTGAATTTTATAGCTGCTGTTATCTGAAACTAATAAAAACACAATACAGTGACGAGTCGAAGGTCGTCTCATCTCTCCGAGGTGGGTAGTACTCAACAAAGCTCAAGATTACACACACTTTTTTCTAATATAGTCTGTAAATAGAAGTTTTTGAAGGAAGGATGTAAATCAAGGATGTCTGTCCTTCCATTGACACTTAGACAAAAGTTTTCCATTTCTATTTCCACGTGAGGTTTCCTAACCTCCGTGAGCCAGAAGGTAACATAAAGCAGGTAGCGTCTTTCTGACTCGATCTGGTGCTGTGTCAGTTAACCAAACACTGGCACGGTTGTGAGCCACTTTTGAAAAATCAGATTTAATAGAAAATCTATTGAAACAGTCAAAACACTCACCTTTCAGGAAGCCATTGTGCCAAGTGCACAGTGTAAAGAGACAGCAATAAATCACCGTGCTATGCGCCTCAAATAGATAATCAATTTAATTGAAAGCATCAATAATCATAGTTTGACATTTATTACCCTGTGGATGTTTTATCTTTTAGGCTGGGGGACAGCGGGGCAATGATGAATTCCAGTTCCGCCACAGAACACAATTATGTGGTGCAAGGAAAAGGATTTTATATTCTGCAAAAAAAGCACCCAGATTCATAATTGAACCAGATTGGACAAAATCTGGGGGAAATAAGTGCATCTACCTCAGATGCATGTGACTTGAATTCAATGTTACTGCACGTGAGATAACGTTGCACGTGCTGCTTTGTGTATTATTTTTAAGTGGCGTAATTCTGCAGGGCCAAATCGCCCTCTACAGAATGTCGTCTTTTTTTTTTCATCCAGGAGAAACATGCATGCATCTTTTTTTTTTGCACAAGAGGAAACCAAAAGTAAGGCTTGTTCCTCCTTTGGCTGTGCATTACTGTTGGAGCTCACCTGGTCATTTTGCTGTGCATCAGCAACAGTGCAAAATACAACCAGTGTAAGTTAGCCAGGTTGTATCGACAGAAGAGGACTGGAAACGTCCTCTTGTGCTGATTTTCCGGTAAAGGAGGGATGTTCCTGTTCACCTGAAGGGTTGTTTCCCGAAGCGTGAATGGTGTATGTCTGGCTAGGAGGACACGGTGGCTCTGCGGGGCTGCACCACTACAGCTGCTCCTCACACAGCCTGGAAGGCTGTCAAGAATGCAGAACCCCCAAACTTCTACCACTTAGAGTTGTGGAAAAAGTTATTCCAAAAAACCTGAATTGTCTTGTTAGTCTGAGTCATGCCCTTATTACGCATCGGTCGAAGCAGATACTTCACCGTTGGTCGTTTGTCACTTAGGCAGCTTTTACTGTCAGAAGAGGGAGTTAACTCACGGTGCTTTCACCAACCAGCATTGCCTGGAGAGGTCGTTGTAAAGTCATCTTTTCAGTTCTTGCTGTTTGAGTCAAACCAGTTTAGAAACCACAGATAATGCTCCTGTCGTTACACTCCTGGCAAAAGTGAGAGCACAGAGGTCAGTCTTCTGAAGGTGAGCTCCAGACCCAAATTATCGCTTTGGATGTAATTTTAATGTTCTCTTAACCAAAAGGCTGAACGGCTGCATTAGGGAAGGGGAATATGCAATTGTGAATTCTAAATTTACAGTCGAATTGACAGCTTTGGCTGTAGAAAAATAGGTTATTTTAGAATGTAGTGTGTTTTTCTTCTTCCTTCTCTGCTTTATTCCATTGCTTATCCTAATGCCGGGAATCGTTATTTTATGGTTTGAAACAGAAAAAGTTAAATCAAATTACTTCTACATTATAAAAGTGGACCTCTTAAACACAGTGGTGGTATTTTGGAAGCCTGGAGTGGAAGGACATGATGAGGCGATGTCTTCAGGGAAATTGCAGACACCACAAACTCATCCCAAGCCCCAAAGTCCCTCATGGATCTGTCTGAACGTTTACACAATGTACAGTGTGATGCCAAATCACCAAGCAGTGAAACACCCTTCAACAGGAAACTTTGAACATCCAGTTGAGGATGATGGTGGGTTTTGGTGTAAAAGCTGCAGTAGTGGTTTCACAGCTGTTCCTCTGTCTGTGCAGGGAGGAAGAGCAGCTGGGACCATCCCACTTGCCAGGCGTTGCTCTGTTCCCTCTCGGTCTGAGCACGTGCCGTGGGCAGACGGGGCAATCACCGCAGCCTTTCGCTAATGAGTTTGTCCTCCCCTTCGAAGTCAGGCCAGGACCGGCTGACCCTGGTGACCCAGTACAGACGGACGAGCACCGGGGACTGTGGTTGCTTTTGTGGTGCTTCCTTTACGCTTCCTCAGTCCCGGGAGGTTTAGGGTGTCGAGGAAGATGAGAAGCAAGTTTATGAGAATGCTAAACCGCTGTTCTGTTATTCCCACAGAGCGACAGTGTCCGTGACGGCACGCTCAGATGGTTTGGTAGGGCAGGGTCTCGCAACTGTACTCAGATCAGTGGTTATTTACTTTGGGCTGGCAGTTTAAAAAATGCTTTACTTCATTAAACCCTCTTCAGTGGCTTAAATACATTTTGTTTCCATCATCTGGAGACATTATGGACATTTCTTTGTCTGTGATCTAGTGGTGGTAGTTTTTAAGACATAAACAGAAATGCTATTTGGCAAGATTGTGTGTGGAACCATCTTTTAACCTCAATGTTCCTTTTGGCACAAGATTAAAAAACTCCGTGTAATCAATACTCGGAGCTGGATCTCCCAAGATTTTCTTCAGAACTTTACTGGGAGTGTTTAATAACAGTGAGGGCTTTGTGTGCTTTCAAAACTTGTGATGAAAAAAAAATCCTTTTTTTTTTTTAATTTTTCTGGTACTGTTCTGAAAGAAGCTCCAAATGTAGAATCCGTTTTAATTCTGATAGCAAACAACTGGAGTGGCTACGGATAACGTGCGGAAGTTTTTTTAAAATCTCTCAGCCATTTCCTTACTTCAGGAATGTCTTGTGCCAAGACAGCGGGGTTTCCTGAGCAGCCCCTCTGACAGTGAGGACCGCAGCTTGAAGCTTGCAGTCAAAGTGAGGGGGCAGCGTTTTGTCAGGTGTCTTTCTGAAGTGGCCCTGAGCTCGTCTGCGCAGGCAGACAGGTAATGGTCAACTTCTCCGACCTCCAGGAATGAAGCGCTCACGCTGTCGATAAGCTCATTTCTCTAGTTACTCGTTGGCTCTTTTAATCAGTGTTCTCTCTCGATGAGGGCTTGCCCTGCTCTTGGGGAATAAAAGCCCATTTCTGCCTTGGGGGCCAGAGGCAGTCGTGGTGGAGAGGGTCGATGCTTACGGCGTTCTCCAGGAAGGAGCAGCCCTCGTTTGCTGCAGTACCCATAAGCCTGTAGCGGACAGACGGATCCAGTTGTGATCTGTGTCCGCCCAGGGCAGCGCAGCAGGATCTCCTGCTGCAGTTGCAGAAACAGAGCTTCACTTTCTGGATCCTGCACTTGTGATAGCCCAAGTCCAGAATCCACGGACGAAGTGGCAGGAAGGTGCTTAAGGGAGGGTCTTGTGGGATAGCCCTGTGTGTTTGCTGGCAGCTCAGCAGGCAGCAAGCTCCTATGGCCGTGCAGCCTGTTGTAACTGGTGTGGTTATCAGCAGTCCGTCGTCACTCTCGATTCTCTGTCGCGTGGGCACTGTGATCCTGCTGTTCGGGATGCATTGCCCTCACACCTCCGGCAGCTCATCTGGAAAAGCTGGTAAAAAGAATGCGGCAAAGACAAGTAAAGAATTGTAGCCTTATGTTCAGAGGGAGCTTTTCGATAATCGGAGGCGCATCAAAGCACTGCAGAAAACAGAACGTACAGTGTTTTTTTGTGGCTTGTGAGACTCTGAAGCGTGCTGTGTGGGGTTACTGTCCACCTCGCTTCTCATGTATCCTATTGCTTTGTTATTGTATGTACTTTTAAAGCACAATGTGTGCCCCACCCCGCCCCGATGTGTGAAACTCTCTGCTGTGAGTTCAGCAGCTGTCTGGGAAAGCAGCTATGATGTGAGAATGTGTAAAGAACACATTCTTTCAAGTCACGTTGAAAAGAGAATTGTTATATAAACAGATGGGAGGATGCTGTTGCCTGGAAAAGGGTCTGAGTGGTGCCCCAAATTACACTTTGGCAGAAAGAGGTTCAAGGGCAGAGCAGAAGAATGAGTTACGCTGTGGAAAGACCCTCCGGAAAAGTCTAAGTGTGGAACTGCTCAGTTCAGAGAAAGGGAAAATCTATCTTAGACACTAAAGACACCTGATTGCTGTAAGACCAGAGCACAAAGCGTTCAGCACCCCTTGGTGCTGGATCTCTTATTCTCTGTGGCACAAGTGCCGCAGCTCCAGCCTCCTGGCCTCCTTTCTTCTATAGAAGCAAAAGCTTCTGTATCTTACTCGTGATCCATGTCTCAGGATGCCTTGTCCGGGGCCCGAATTTCTCCTTGGTGCAGTGTGTGGTGGAGAGGGGTGTTGCGCTATGTCTGGCAGCAGTTGCAGGCGATTTTCAGTTGTGGTTGCTCCTTCCCTGATGCAGTATTGGAAGAAGAAATCAGTACATCTGAGCTTGTGAGGTGGAAATCTCCCACCTTGAGCAGAGACCGCAGAAACTTGCCTAGCCAGAATACACTGCCTGGCACCTGGGAGAAGATGTGCTTGTGGCATCCGTAGTGGAAGGGATCACAACGAGCTGAAATCTTCACATTCTTTCATCTTTGAAGTTCTTCAGAGGCTCAGTGCATCCTTCCACTTCTAACCAGAAGGCTTTAGTCTTCTCTCCCAGGAATTACTTAAAAAGCCTTTGAGAGGCTTTTGAGGGATTTGTTCTTAAGGTTCCACCCTTTCTAGGTGCTTACTTGGGAAAAATCCAATTATCAATATAGGTAAAAGTTTTCTCTGTCACTGTGGAATCCTTTTTACTACCTTTGTTTTAGGAAGTTTTGGAAATGGGATCAAACCACTCTACAGTCTTGTAGCCAGGAAGGGTTACGTCTCAGTAACACTTTACTGGAGAAAGTGCAAACTGCCGCTTCCTCCTAAGCTCAGGATGCACAGCACAGCACGTGATACGCTGCTGTAGATTCATCCTGAGAAGTGGTTCATATTTATTGTTTATACAGATGCTCTAAAGATTAGAGGTTTAATTTTTTTAGCTGGCAGCTGTAATTCTCTGATTTGTCAGCTCCTGAAACAAGGCTGGTTTACAAACCAGTTGCAGGGTGAGGCTGTAGACCCCAAGATGACATTCCCTCCAGGGGCGTGCTGGAGCTCTACCCAGCCCTGTTATACCATGCCCTTGAACACTCCAAACACAAATTCCTACCTGCCGAAGACAGCAGCAGCCCAAGAAAAAACCAGAAACTTACTTCCGTTTGGACTCCCCGAATTCCTGTCTCAAGAAAATGCATTGAAATTGCCACCCACTCTCTGTCTGGCTGATTAAATAAAATATTGACCTTTTCCAAACACAATATTATCATTCCAAGCAAAATATTATGCAGTTCTGTCTGGGATTGTTTCTGCAGCTCTTAAAGGGAGCTCACCTGGCACCCCTATCAATTCCGATAAACCAGCGCTGTGTGCTTTCCAGTAAGAAACCGGCTGTGCCGCTCTGAAGTTAGTCCACAGAATAATTCCGTGTTAACTTTTCCTTAGAGAGGGGATCATTTGCTTACTATCACTTTGGAATAAAGGAAGACAAAGTGCCCCTTTCTGGCCCTCTGTTGTTCTCTTTCTGTGCACAGAACGTTACTACCAGGAATCCTCTCTGAGGTAACCGTGCCAACTCAGAATGAAGTACTTGCTCCATGTTTGAGCAGCAGAACGTGCTGAGGACAAGTGGCAAGAGAGTGGCATGTACGACAGCCAAACCTTTTCCTTGGGGTTAGCTCAGACCATGCAATGAATGAAACATGCTAGTACAGAAAATTCCCCTCGGTTCAGCGCTCGTGCCAGGCTCTTCATATCTTCAGTTTATCAAGGACTTATTTAGCTCGGTTAAATGGGTTAAGTGATGTAAACCTTCCCTCGTGGTCTCTGTGGTGGGCACCTGTGGCAGCTATGTTGGCCATCATCTTATTTTCTTTCAGAAAAGATCGTCCCTGCAAAGGAGCTCTGAATATCTGCATCTCCCGTTAAAAGAAAGAGGACTTGAACATCTCATAATCAGCCTTATGTTTCTCTTCCAGTTCTTCTCAGGCTTTAATGGGCCATTTTTCTTACTGCATCACACTGATGGACTGTGACCTTGTCATGTTAAAGTGACAGTGAGGTTATCCTGCTGATGGGTATCAAACTGACATATCCCATCCCTCCTGTCTGAGTGCCAGGCAGCGAGACATTCCCAGACAGGCTACGCTCCCCCCGGACGGTACCAGCTCTTGGGGAGGCTGCTGTCTCCGTTCGGTCCTTTCACGGTGTGAGCAGCAGAACGGAGCTGCTAAATGAGACAGTGCATGTCCCAGTTCAGACTTTTGAAATTGGTGGGAATGTTGCAGATTGGCTTTCTTCTCCTTCAAGTGTGATTAATGATCAGAAATCTACGTGTCACAGCTCAGCTATTTAGCTTTGGTGCGCTACTGTGGTGACACTGAAGGCCATTATTTTGATGGAACTGAGGATAAGCTCTAGATATAGCTGCAGTTTGTTGAGCTGGATTTTTGGCAAATCCTGTACACAGTGAATTGCAAGTTGGCTTTTATGTTTGGGCTTGTGATTTGACATGCTCGCGTGGGGGGAGCGAGAACACTTCCAGTGAGCTCAGCAAAGTTGTGTGTTACTTGGGCGGAGAAAAGACTTGGCTTTTGAACCAAGACAGGCAGGCGTGCCTATGGAAAAATGTATCGTTATATACCCTTGAACTGTGGTAAGACAATTCATAATTCTTATCAGTGTCTTTTTAGGCTGTGCGGAAGCAAGTGAAATGAGATCATTTTTTCTCTGTTCTTTCTCAATTTCTTAGCTGAATAATTATTGCGTTTAAATAAGGATGGAGGCTGTATCATTCACAGGGCAGCGGCAGGAGGCAGAGCCAGTTGGCTCTGCTCGGGATCCTGAGACCTGAACAAGAAAATTTTTTGCCTTGGTACATCTAATCCTAGTCCTTCTCTTTGGCAACTGTACACTTAGAGAGGTCGAAGTGCTGAGGCTTTCCTGTTTCCTACAATATTGGTGCCATTCAGCATCAGTAGTAAGACTTTGTCTAAGATGAAGGGGATTTTGTAAGAAAAAAGAAAAGTGTTGGTGTTGTCCTGTGGGTTTGAAGACACTTAACGTCTGCCGCCGAAGGGAGAAGGACCGTTCCTGAAAGTCTCGCCAGTGGGATTGGAAACGAGTGTCACCCCAGTGATACCAAGAACGAGGCAAATCAGTTGATCAGCTGCACATGAACCTCACCCAGAGGGAGGCATAAATGACTGGTGCTGCAGTAACGAGTTATTCCAGGGACGAGACGGTGTATTTGTTGCATCCATTTCCACACCCTTCTTCCCTGCAGGGCATTTTCTGAGGTATCCTCATCGTAGCAGGAGTGACTGGACAAGAGGATTGGAGTGCATTGCCTGAGATAGATTTAAATGTCCACGTGTGTCCTGGGTAGAAAGGCTGCGGTTTGATATGAGGTATGGGCTCCTCAGCCGAAGCCCAGAGGTCCCCATACGTCACATCAAGTGCATGTCAGCGTTGCCATTACAAGATGATGTACGATCTCTCTTTATTTACTTATGATTATTACTGACCGTCTTAACAAACAGGTTATCAATACATGGAGTACGGAGGAAGTTCATTTATATGTTTCTGTCAATAGCAAGGTTATTTTTATAACTAAAAAGGGTTGAGAACAAAAGAGAGATGGATTGTGTATGACTAAAGCTGACTGTCCAATCCATTTACGGTGCTGCGAACAGCAGAGCTTTATCTGTTAACCAAAACATTACAGTTCACTCTTCCAGATGATTTTTGCTCAGATAATAAACAGCTTTAGCTGCATTAAGTGATTGTGCTACGTAGTTCTGTGGCAGACAGAATTTAGGGCTGATGACCCTAAGCTTCCTTTCTACCACTGTTTTCTCGGTGGCTTGAGTAAAGATGTAACTGCTTTGCAGTTCAGAGCACATTTTTGTCAGAGAATCTCCGATTTCATTAACGTAGAAATCTGCTAGGCATGTTCCCAGTTTTGGAGATGAACAGCCAAGTAAATACAGACACAATTCAGTGCTTGCACCTTCTGCTTTAATCTTCAGACTGTACACGCTGCTTGGTGCGAGCCATGAGGAGAAGTGTCTCTTCCATCTTGTTAGCTTTCAGCTTTATAATGGAATTTCCCTTCAGGAAAAAGGAATTCAAGATAGTATTTATAAGGGCATTTTAAAAGAAAAAAAATATTTGATTGAAACTTTTTTCCCCCCTTGCTTACTGTTAGGTGTTTCTCTTCTGGGGGGCAGATGAAAGGCATGTGCCTCTCTAACTCAGATCCAAGCAACATGTGTCATGAATGAAATACGTTTTCTTTTAGCAAAACTGCCAAACTATCAAGTGCGTTTCTCGCCCTCATTAACACTGGCCTTTAAGAAGCCGATAAGAATGCAATATAAAATCAAAGAGCACCTAAAAACTGTGAGATTATATTTAATACTCTGCTATCACCAGGCCCCGAGTGCTTGGCAAGAGAAACAGTGACATTTACTAATCAGTCCCCTCTCCTGTTTGCCTTGGCTGCAAGTCTCTGGTCCTCCGTGTGCTGAAGTTGGTACAAACACCCTCCATTAGATGCCGTTGAACGTCCTGCTAGGTGCAGCACATCACCATGTTCAGGAGGAGTTCGCTCATTCAGAAGGATACAGCAGTGGTGATGCCACGGATGTAAATTGCACATTTATATTCTTTCTTGCAGTCTCTGTTCTTAAACCTATTTGAAATGTTTGGCGTTGATTCCTTGTAACATTAACCACCCCTGACCATTTCCTGCACCTTTCTGCATGCGTGGAATTTCGTTGCGTGTGATAAGAAGGTGCTGTTTCTTACTCACGGATGTCTCAGGATGTTCGTTTCTTTTGAACGCTCCTTGGAATAACCGGTAGGGATTTACCCCATAACTGCATTTTGTTCTTCTGAAAGCTGGCTAACAGGAGAAATTCCCCCACAAAGCCATACAGGACGTAAGGCACAAGCAAGTGCGGGGTGTTCCCTGCAGTGGATTACCAGAGATCCGGTGGGCCATGAATCCCATCTCGATTTCAACATTTTTCCTGCAGCGCCAGACCACCTTTTTATTCAGACTTCCAGCTGAAACGGTATTGGTTCTAAACGGGGCTGGGGAGTGCATACCACCGCTTCGCAGGCTGTTGCTGGTCCACAAACCACAGTCTGGCTGCTCGACAGTGTTCCCAGGGGTGCCGGGGTTGCCCTTAGCGGTGAATGGTTGGTTTATTCCTTGTACTCTTTTCAGCCCCTGGCTTGTTTCTTGTCAGTCAGAGTAGTGCTGGTCATCCTCCTTCGCTCACCAGCCAGGGAAGGAAATTCTTCCTCCCAGACAAGAGCTTTCCTCCCTTTCCTCTTAATTCCAGGCATGTTCCTTTCAAATTCCCAAGGCAGGATATTGAAAATTTCCTCAAGTTAACAGGGCTTCACAAATTTACTTACCATAGAAAATGTAAAATTTTGGTAAAGTGTTAGCCAGAAAGTGCTATGAAATCCCTGCGTTTTGAAAATACGGCTAATAGAAAAAATGCTGAAGTGCTAAAATGGTTTGCGGTAGGTTCCTTCTCCCTCTGGCTTCTGAAAGAACCTCAGCTCTGTGGGGCGGCTGCTGCAGCGGGCACAGGGCAGGGGGTGCAGCCTTCGCGCTCAGGTACCTGGGCACTGCCTGGAACAGCGAAGTGCTTCTTAGCTCCGTGTCTTCCTGACTTCAGCAGAGGTGTGTTGAGATCCGCCAAAGAATCTGATGACTACGAAGAACAGGATATTGAAAAAAGTGCTGTTACCTGCATACCGGCGTCCGTGGGAACCTCGGGCATTCTCTTCTGCTTCCCACTCAGAGCAGACATGGAAATACTTCTTTAAAATCCAGATTCACAGGGATAAAGCAGGGGCAGGTTCTAGTCTGTCTTCTTCACTGTTAGAGTTGGCTGAATGCATTGAGCTGTGCCGGTTTCAGTCTTGGGAGTTTTTTGTTGGTTTTTTTTTTTAGCTGACAGTTTATCTGAGCTCAGGGGATGAATGGATAACGTTACTATTTACATAAGCTCATTGTGATCTGTCTCGGTAATGTAATCAAATTTGGGGTTACGGATGCCAGCTCGTAAACTGTTCTTCAAAACGAATCACATGGTGTTACTTGACATGTTTAGTATACACTCAGGAGGCTTTGCAAAAATTATAGCACATCCCTAACTAATGTGACTGTAGTCAGGATTCCGTTGCCACCAGTTCGCTGGATCCAGGAAATGAAGCGCAGAGGAATTCATGAGCAGTCGGAGGAGATCCACCTCCAAGAGTCCTGAAACACCAGCGTTCCTGACGTGGCTGCTGCTGACATGTTGTCTTTCTTTAGCTAAAATCAACAATCAGTTGATAGAAAAAGCATATGGTGTAGATTTTGAGTACATTTAAGAACATCTGTGTTAACTGCAGGAGTGCAGCCCACTGTACACGTCAAGCACTATATTTAGTCTTATGGCATTCGCATAAGATGAAGTCCAGCCTGAGCTAAAATTACCCAATGAGTAGATTTTCAAAGTATCTTTTGTTATTCTTACTAATAAACATCGCATCTGGTACTCACTTTCCCTCTTGCCCTCTTTCTCAAGTCGTTAAGAGGTACCGGATACGTCACGGTCATGGAGGTCTCCTGCTGCTGCAGGGAGCGATCTGAGGGGACAGTTCTGCCAGCGTCCTGACCCCTCCAGAAAGGGGATGCCAGGCAGCTCTCACTCCAAACTGGGAATGCAGAAGCAGCATTTTGACATTTCCACTGCAGCCTGGGAAGGTTTCTGGAAGCTCTGTCAGAGCCTGGGCAGTGGATCAGCAGCAGGAGGTTTGGGGCTCTGTCCCCTGCCCCTCATGTACACCCCCCACCCCACCACATGCCAAAGCCACTTCAACATCCAACCTACTCCCATCCTGTTGCATTTTGGACGTAATCACCATCTTTTTTAAACTCTGGTTTAAAGGCAGTGTAGAGGTGGTTCCATCAAAACTAAAATTTTTCATGAAATCGGGGTTTGTTACACCAGAAGTTCGGCAGTAGAAAGAAACTAAAGGAATGATTCCTGGTGAGGAAATTGAGCCACACCGAGATGCTCTGATGGGCAGCTGGAGAGCCAGCCAGCCGTGCTGTCCTGTAGAGGCACCATTTTTGAATGTATATCAAATACTTTTTACAGAAATTCTGTTCTCTAGGAATTTTGAAATTTGGGATCTGCTATGAATTGAAAGGGAAAAAAAGTAAATACGGTTTGAGAAACAGAACTTGCCCCTTGCACGCAGATCTACCCAAACCAACAGAAGGAAGCTTGTGTTGGCATTTCGGTTCAGACTCAGGAATTCCTGACTCTTAAGCCTGTTTATACAGGACTATACCACAGCCCAATTTGCACTTCATCTTGACTTTTTTCCCCCCCTCCATGTTTATGGTCATGTTGAACGGGTGGATTATGCGCTCTGAATGCACGTACTTAACCAATTGTTTTTAAAGATATTTTGCTTATAATAATTATAGTTAAGTGTCTTCATTTGGAACAGCAGTGCTCCAGATGAGGCTAGTAAGTCATTTTGCACAGGCATATTTATATTACAGCTCTGAAAGCTTTGTGGCCTTGTTCTCAAAAGCCTTTTGAGAGTGGCGAGCTCCCTGCGAAAGTCACAGAAGCTGTGAGTGCTTGGTGCTGGGAATGGTCAGCAGTTCCCCAGCAGCTCGGCGACATGAGCCTCTAACTGTGCCTGACGGGTAGTTCACTCCCAGGAATTCAGGCTGAGATTTCAGCATGTGTTTGTGCGCAGACAAGTGCAGGAACACACGGATTTTTATTCCTCTGGTATTCGCCTCTTGGTCCTGTTTGCTTTCAGCTGCTTTCTAAACCACAATTTCAGCGTCTATTAGAGCCGTTGTAAAGTACAGAATGGTTTCGGATCCTTACGATTTAAACCACGACACGTTGTTATTACAGCTGAGCTTGGAGGTACTTGCCAGTGTTTTTGAAATGAGTAAACTAGTTGATCTCACCTGGGCACGGTCAAAGGGGTCCAAAAACTTTGTACCAGATCTCAGATGCTGACAGGCAGCAGAGCTGTCTTGGCCCTGGCTTTTTTTTTTTTAAAGAAAGGTTCCTTTAATGTACAACCATTTGCATTTTGTCTTGGGTTTCCTTCCATTTTGTCCTCTGTTCCTTGGAGCATTTTTCTGCTCTTCTTTGATAGCCAAAACACACCTCCTGGGCCTGGAAGTTCCAAGTACCTTGACCCCCCCTTAGCACTTGGGTGTGTGTTTAACCTTAGAGGTCTCAGATCCCCACCGAGGTCACTGAGACTACTGAAATACTTGGAGTCCGGCTGCTCCATCGAGTGCTTGTAGCACGTGTTTATCCTGGTGGGGTATCCAGTGCGGTAGAAAGTTTGGGTACTTGACCTCCCGGAATGCCTGCTGACCTGGATCTAATCTGAGGTAGAGTGCAGCAGCGTTTTAATGACTTGTACCCCCACACCTCTGGCAGAGGAGGAGTTAAGGGGTTTCCTGTGCAGCTGAGGTGCCGAAACATCCTGTGCCCTGACCCCATGGTCAGCCCCTGCTGCTGGGATACAGCTGCTGGGGTGCTGTGAAGTTCTCGGCTGAGCACCCAGCTACAAGAGGGCAGAGCGTTGGTATTTGTGAGGTGAAAGATGCCCCCAGGGTGGTGCGGGGATGCTGGGAGCACAGCTGGCCCCTGGCACCACAGGCCAGGAACGTGGATCGTGAGCTTTGACAGCTGCCTTTGGTCACCCACCCCCGAGAGACTCGCTTTTGGAGAGCCCGCAGGTCTCCATCTCTTAGTGCCCGTGTTCTACGTCACCTGCCAGCTGGGACAGAAACGCTAGTTCCATCTGCCAAATCTACAGGAATTGTTTATAGAAGCTACAGAAAACCTGTGTGTGTGAGACAATATGATAGTAGTTCTGGTATAAACCTTCCATCTAAATTCTGAAATTCTGAAATGTCCATGTCTCTGTTTGCAGTTGAGAGTTTTAGCCTTTGAAAATAATAATCACAATAACAATAATAATTTTTATTGTTTTATCACATTCTTAGTTGCAATTCAACTTAATTCCTTTTTCTATTTTGTTTTTTCTTAGCAAATTCTGACTGATCCTGAGGTGGCTTCCCAAGAGGGCAACATAAAAAAGGTAGGCTATGGATCAATCTTATGCGGATTTTTTACTATCTGGCTTTGAAATGCACCTAGACACTTTTTTCTGCTCTAAATTTTGAACAAAGGTGTGTGTCCTAATAGCATCCTCAAAGTTTTCCAGTATTTGCTGTTGCTTTTTTGGATTAAGTGTTGTGGTTCTACTGGCATATTTTTCCGTCTTTTTTGTGATTCCAGTATTTATGAAAAAGAAAGTAACAGTTTGCAGAGTTCCTTGATTCAGCTACAATACAAACAGCTGCTGGTCCAGATTGAAAAACCTCATTTACCTCTTTTCCAGTAAAAGAAAATGTTGGTCCTTTGTTAAAGGTGCTGAATTTTTAGAGGTCATTTCACCATGTAAATGTGGCTCATGTGAAGTCCAAGGGAAAGGAACAGATACGTGAAAGGATAAAATTCAACTCGGGTGATGTATTACCGGTGCTTTTCATCCCATTGTGATGCTTAAACTGTAGCAGGGACCAGAGAAACCCGTGTTCCACGTACAGCCCTGCTGTACGGGTGGGTGTCTGCACAGGGGCTGCGCGGCAGCCTCACTCCTCAGGTTGCAGCAGCCAGGCTGCCGTGCTGCGGGGGGCGATGCGCAGCAGAAGGACCCTCCGTCCATGGCTCGCTGCTGGCTCCTGGCTTTACTGAAGCAAATGTTCCAGCTCATGGTCGACTGAGGCTCCCTGGCTGTCTAGAGGTGGTGTGGACTTGGGGAAGTAACATGCTAGCTGCAGTTCTTTCCGTGTGCCACTGTCTGGTAGTGGCTACTCACAGTCCTAGTCATAAAACGTGAGTTTTTGAAAGTGGAAAATACTTTAAATTGGAACTTGCAGCAACTGCCATTTTTACTCATTCGTTTCGGGGAGTTTCAGTGCTGTTTCTTCACTCTGAAAGCTCAAAGGAAACACTTCTTTTGCTCTGCCAAACAAAGTGAAATATAATACTCGTCAGGCTCCCAAGTTCGTTTGGGAAAAGAGATTTAGCCACATGTCCGGTATGGACTCTTCTGTTCTTACCACGTCGAGAAAAATAATCTGTTATTTTAGAAAGCCCCACTACCCATCTGAAGCGTCCTTTGACCATCCGGTGACCTTGCAAAGGACCTATCGCAACAGTGCTGAACTTTTTACCTTGTTCATCTCCATAACTCACTTGGTGTTCGACTCTGCCTCTGTGGGATCCTTTTGTCCGAGCAGACATGGTGACAGGGTGGCAGGTTCTTACTATCACACCGCACTTACCACGAGGCTGGAGCAGACTCTCCGTGGCTTGGGATTGCTCAGCTATTCCTTTCTCAGTCCTTAATGACAAGATCACAAATAAATGCTACATCCCACCTCGCCGAATGTACGTTGCCCTAAAGAGAGGAGGCTTTGTATGAACCAAGGGACGGCAGCTTTATTTGTTCAGCACGTGGGTCTATATTTAAACTCCATTGCTTATATTTCAGAGGATGTTGCAGAAGTGACAGGCCTTTGAAAAATACCATGTCCCTAAATATTTTCCTGTAGAGCAGGTATAAAACTGGACAATTATGATATTTGACAAGAGGGGAAGGACTGGCCTTCCACTTCTGTCTTCTAAATGCATTGTAGAGAAGCACTAGTGGGAGTTTATGAGGTGATAAATTTATTGAAGGATGGGCAGTAGGGTTTTACAGCTGGGGTAAAAAAGGTCAAAGCAGTAAGGTAAAGAGTTCAAGTCTAAACTTTATGGCTTGTGAAAAGACTACAGCTAGACAGCTTTTCAGTCAGAAGAAAATGAAAAATAACGAAGGAAAAACCATTCTGTACAATTTTTGTGGTATCTTAAAATTGTTTGTAAGTAGTACTGCAGCATTTTTGCTCCAGTGGTACAAAACCCTCTTGGGAGAAGATTTCCTTTTGCAGCCTCTCTAAATCATTCAGTTGTCATATCCCTGAAGACACAATAGTTGAGATTTGACTTCAATTTATTCCTGTTCCTTCAGAGATAAGTTGGTGGTGAGAAGGTGACTGAAGACAAATGTAACGGTAGTGGATGGGCTGATTTGAAGTGGGAGAGAAGCCAAACGGAGGGACTGTCACCTTCAGTGGCTGGTTTGACTGACTGCTGTATCACCTCTTCAGAACTGGGGAACAAGGACTAGAAAGAGAAAAATCCTCTAGAATGCAGACAAAAATCTGTAAAACCAGTAAAAAATTAGAGTGGGGAGGGGAAGTGCGATACCAGTGAGAGGTGTAGGAAGATGCACAGGAAGCACCTCTGCTTAGAAATTGACCCCAGTATTATTTCTGCTGATGAGCTGCCAGAAAAAATAAAATACCCTTTTACGGAACTTTTGATGAACTGAAAGGCAGTGACAAGTCTGGAGATGCAGCAGAGCAGACACTGTTCTGTTGTATAATATAGCCAACCCGTTTTTGGCTTGCAGCAAAATAAGAAGTATTTTCCCCACTACGTCCAGTATTTCTGTTTGTATTACTGTTATTTCTGCTGGGACTACTAACACCAGGAAGCTGATGTGTTTGTTAGCGGTTGTCTCCCAAGATGAAGATTTCTAGCAGTGTTATTAAAGGACCCGCATCCAGGATCATTTTTCCATCTCTGGAAATGTGCTGTGCCACGGGCTAAACCGTGGTGGACTCCTGACAAGTTTTCCCTTTGTCTGTTTTTCTTGCTGGTATTTGGTTTAACTTGCACAAATATCCATCAGCTCCTCATCCTGTTTGTGTAATTTTAAATAACCGATTGTGAAAGTGGTGCTAAAATAGGAGATTCCCTATTCCTCGTCACTGAATGTGGACATTCAGAGATGTGCAGGAGTGTGTAAGTTATACCTGTGGGTATACTGTCCCGTATTCCCCAACGCCTTTTTTTTCCAAGCCATCTTCCTGCAGTCTGTTTATTTTGCTTAGAGGGCAGCTCGCGCCTTCCCTTGCTCTGAATTCTCTAAGCTTCTCCACTGCATTTAATGCATCGAGAAAATGGCTTGTTCTCATTGCCTTCATTGTCATTTTGATTTAACTGGGAGAGGGAGAGGAAAGACTGAGGCTTCCTCCGGCAGGAAACAGGGCCAGCGTCCATTCCAAGACACCTTTTACCCAAGGAGCAGTGCGAGGTGCCTTTCTCTCTCCTCTGAAAGTCACTTTGGATGGTGGGTCAGGATTGCTGGTGAAGGAGGCTCTGTCCGTACAGCTCCCTGCCAGCCTCCTTGGATGGGCTGTTTTTCTGACCGTGGTGACAAGAGACCTCGGGGACTTCTCTCTTCAGTAGACTCTCTATTTAGTTTCTGTTTACTTAGAGGGAATAGCCTGAGGGGCTACTGGAGAGAAAACATCTGTGGGAGATAATCTATAGAGTTATCTATCTATCACTCTTGTCGACCCCGTCTCCCTTGAGAGCAAGCCGAGAGACTTGTAATAAAAAGGCATCGCTGAAGAGGCTTTAGGGACAAATAAAGAGACATGTTAAGGGCCAGCTGAAAAAGGATAGAAGACATTATTAAAGCTCAATAGCTGTCTTATCAAAATCCAATAGGATAGGCATTTGGCAAAAGGCTTTAAATTTATTCTTTGACTTTCTCGAGAGCTTGAATTTATCCATTAACAAGAATGAACTACACGGGGAGCGGGAGATGCTATCGGCTTCAAAAGAGCTGGGGTCAATCTGGTATTGTGCAAAACACAACAGCACAAACTGAAGGCAAACCCAATTTTTCCCCCTGCTTTGGCCGACTTCATGCCTACGTTGCAAAATCCGAGGAGCGGGCGGGTAGAATGCTGATGGCACTGTAACCTAAAAGCAATTTATGCAGCACAGTAATTTATTTGCTGCTCCCAAATCACATATGTTTTTAAAAAACAAAGTTACTGACAGAAAACTGGGGGAGGTTAGAAATCTTGGCCTCCTAGAAAGCATCAAGTAGTAAACAAGAAACACAGGTAGACAGAACGCTTTTATTCCTAACCCAAAAGTAAAACCCAACTCCTGTTTTGTTCTGCAGATGCACAGTGGGATAGGGCCATAAATCTCGCCAGGTTTGTTATTATATCCCAAATGCTACAGGTCACAGGAACCATCTGATACTTCAGAACCACATTGTTCACACAGGATGATTGATTGATAATTATGATAATTTGCAAAATGATTATTTGGGTATTATAACCGTAGTTTGTCCCCCCGGATTGCTGTGAAGACATTTTCTATATCACGGGCCGTCAGAAATGGCCTCTGGCAGCAAGGGATGTGGAAAGGTCTGGCCGGTCTCTCCCAGAGGGATCTGTAGGACTGATGAATGATGACCCAGAGGAGTAAGAAATCAGACTTCAATAAGCAGTCAGGAAGGTAGTTAGGGAAGAGCAAGGGAACTGTTAACTGTCTTTTGTGGAGCAATTACTAGCTGGGCCATATACCCTCGGGCCTCGGCACGGGCTGTCATAATATTATACACGCAGAGAGAGACGGACTTAGAGATTTTACCTTGAGCTGCTTAAAGCTCCTGGGTTTGCAGCACTTCGCACAACATGCATTTGCATCTCTGCATTTAATGTCTTTTAAGATTATAGTATTATCTATATCTAATAAAAGATGTTTAGAACTGTTGGTAGAGATTTAAAAACCCAGATTTCAGTGGTGTTTCTTCATCCTTCAGTTCTGTGTATTGCAGAAGCAAACCCCCAGCTGTAGTTGTTTTAAAACAGTCTTTGTACTTACTGAGAAGTTAAACCAGTAACCAGACTGATCCACTTTTAAAATGGCACCTGGTTTTGTGTGCTTAGAGTCAGCTTATGAAAGGGGACCATGTTCTCCTACACCGTACCAGGCTGTGGGGAGCTCAAAGGCAGCGCCGTGACCAGAACTGGGGGTTAATGATGCTTCACAAACCCCTTGGAGGTGGTGGAACAATACCCAGTGAGCAGAGTTAAAGTCCAGTTTCCACACGAGCACTGCCTCACAGTTACTGTTTCAGAAAGAGCCGGAATCTGCTCGTTTTATAGGTTGTATCTTTATGAAATAAAGGTATGTTTAGCTGCCACAAACAGAGGCAGCTTCGAGTTGATTTTTATAATCTTTTCTTGAATAGACTTGCGTCATTCCAATAAGCTCTGGACAAAAGAGTGGACAGTTGTCTGAGAGTCTTTTTTATAACATTTCTCTCTTTCCATTGTTAGAGAGCTGCTAATAAAAGAACCAGGAGTCCATTAATTCAGTGAATGAACATATAGTAAAGTCAGTTCCCTCTTGAGAACAATAATGTTGCGGTCAGCTTAGGTTTCCATGGAAACTAAGTACTTCTAAGAAGTTTGCATCCTTGATTTTGCTGAAATGAAGCATGTAAAGTAAAAAAAGGTGTAAGGCTGGCACAGAAAAGTCGTTGAAGAAAGCAATGGTTAAATTATTTTGCAGGAAGAACACTGTACGTTTAATTTCTGCGATACAGATGTTTGGGCTTGATTGTGTAGTGAGTGTGTGTATATGACAAATGATTCCATAACGAGGTGGCTGGGGGTTTTGAGCCCTTAGATCAGGCCAAGTTAGGCAGACTGGCAGCGGTGAGGTTTGCTGTCGCCATATCTCTGGAACGTTCGAGGCAGCTACAGCCTCGTGCATCCCAACAAGATGTAAACGCAGTTTACAGTGGCCAGTTGGTCAGGGGGGTTAATGGCAGGTTACTCTGTTCTCCATTGGCAGAGTACTGCAAAGTTTGTACACGGGTGTGGTGTGAACGCCTTAGGCACTTTTAAATAAGGCCTTCGTAAAAATTTAGTTATATTTATTTTGTCCTACCTTCCACTCAAGATTTCATATTGAAACCGCTACTGCCACCAGTGTAAACTGAA
The DNA here is from genome assembly GCF_000710305.1 of Buceros rhinoceros silvestris. Taxonomy (NCBI): domain Eukaryota; kingdom Metazoa; phylum Chordata; class Aves; order Bucerotiformes; family Bucerotidae; genus Buceros; species Buceros rhinoceros. Next base: position 24,721 of record NW_010389577.1, read on the forward strand.
GAGCAATGATGTGGATTTGTTCTTTTAGCACTAGTTTATAACCCGCCGCATTATTTTCTTGAGTAAGTGAACAGCTGTAGCTGAGAGGGAAGTGTCTGACGTGTTCTGCTGAGCTGTTTATACCCACTGCTCCATATGACGTGCATCTCTGTTGGACAACGTCTCTTAAGATAAAAGTGTTCATTTAGCTTTGGACATAGATAGTTAGGAGGGGTCACCTTGTCTTCCTTTGGTGCATCTCAAACATAATCACACAGACTCTGTGGTGGCCTCGAGTTGTGAGCAGAGCTGGGTACGTGGGTTTGGAGGTGGGACGGCAGGACACTGTTCCTGTGACAAAACTGACCTACCCCTGCCCAGTGGTTTGGGTTGGTGATCCACCGCCTCTCTGAACAGTGAGTGTGGGTAGCAGAGCCCAGTCCAGGCTGCTGCCTTGTTCAGCCCCTGTGCCTGGCTACTGGTCTGATTGAGGGGCAAAAGAGCCCAAACCATCCACTGGTGATGTACGAGTCAGAGTCTCATTTCAGCAGCCTCCTCTCGTTGGGGCAGGCGTGGGAATTTGTTAGCTTGCTGGGCAGGACACTCATCACTCATCCTGTCCTGGTTTTGTCAGTGCCCCAAGACAGCTCGTGTTCTGTTCAGGAGTAGTCAGGCACAGCACACCCGGCGATCTTCCGGCTGGCGTTACGTCCCCGTCCCGGTCGCGCGGGCGGTGGGTGACTCACCGGAGAAGGGCGCTTCCCCCAGCCGTCTGCGTTGTCACTGCAAGTGAAGGGACTTGTGAGGACGTTTTGGCTGAGCAATCGTTTATGCTAAAGGTGTTTGCAAATTCAGGATTTATAACCTGGTTTTGTAGCAAAATGCTTCCCGAGTAGTGTGAAACCCGCGTGTTGCGGTGAGCGAGCCCTTCGCTTTGGTGTGTGTCACAAGCACTCATCTACAGTCCTGATACTTTCCTCACTACCCTGCTTCTCTCTTGGTGTGGGTCTACAGTTAATTTCAGAGATTCCTTGATGAACCATCATACATGGCATTGAAAGCGCTCTGCATACGTGTTTATCCCTTTGGATCCAGGTATGTTTGAACTGTTTGCACTCTGCTGAGCACATACTCTTTTCTTCTGCTCACAATGTGAACTGCGCACTGGAAGGCTGGCGTTTACGTACCGCCTGTGAGACGACTGCTAGTGAAATAATATTCTGGATGATTAGGAGGTATTACAGCCTCGACTCAGTTTAAAAATGCCAGAATGCCCCAGAGATCCCCATGAATTTGCTGCCAGCCGGCCCCTGTCAGAGCTGAAGGCAGCACTGTCTGGAGCCCAAAATCAACTTCAGGAAGGTCATGTGAAAGAAAATCCTCAGTCATCAGGAAGCCCTTGGCCTCGTGGCCTTTCTGACATTTTCTGACAAACCTTAAATCACCAGAGTAGACACAACATCACCGATTTTGGAATGGTAGCCTCTGGGATTTCAGAACTGTGTGTTAACTCTGAGGCAGCCCCCACCTCGGTCCGTGCTGCAGTCCCTCCTCAGCAGGAGCTGCTCCCAGGATCAGCTCCGGATTCGGAACTGCCCGGGGATGGACTGGGGCGTGGGGAGACGGTAACCGATCCTGCAGCGGAGGAGGGAGCTGCCAGCGCGCCCGCCCCTGCGTTGCCACCAGTTTATTTACACAGTACTGGGAATATACAGCAGTGTAAGAACAGCTTGCACCAGGCAGGACAGGTTTCTGTTCCAGGGTGAAGTTTGGAATCAGGATTTATTGTATACGTTCCATACATTATAGAAGCCAGATGGTTCTGTTAATGTAAGCTGTGATCTTGAGGCACGTGCAGTGTTCGGTTAATCACATTGTGCAGCTATTAAAGAGAATATATATCAGGCAGGAGGCCTATGAGAGAGAGATATATACATAATGGACAGTAATTGGGGAGGAAGGAAAAGGGGGGGGTGTGTATAGCGGGAGAGTGACTTGAAGTTGGCTCTGAGCTGCTTTAAAAATAAAGAAAAGCCAAAAAGCAGGGAACTGGATGCCAGTGACCTGTAATTAAATATATATATCATAGCAAAACAAAAGGCGCTTTTGCTCTTCTTTTTTTTATTCCATATTTTGCTCTAGAGATATATCAAGGATTTACAGAGCAGTAAAGATCTGACCGGTGTCCCACGCGCGTTCCAGGAGTGCAGTATATTTTGATGATGCTGCTTAGCTGGGGCTTTAGATTAGATGAGGTTTTTATGAGATTATAAAATATGTGTTCTGAAAAAAAGCCCAAAGTTGTTTTTCCTAGGGCAGGTTTGGGAGAAGAATGATTACTAGAAGCCAGCTGTTCCGTGACATCCAGTAGTGCCTTCTGTCCTCACCCGTGGACACGGCAGCGTGCCGTTGCAACGCTTCCTAAGCAGATTAAGGTTGTTCCCTTTGCTCGTCGCAGCAGATACAGCAGTTGTCTGAGCGAGCGCCTGTGCTGAAACCTCCAATAGAAAACCACACTTACTTGAGGGTAATAAGAAAATTTTGGCTCCACATCTTAATGATTGTCCTCAAGGTTTTTTTTTTTCACTCAATCTGGATGTTTCTTTTCACAACATTGTGAGTTTTTAAAACTTTATTTCATTTTGAGTTGGGCCAAAAATACTTCTCTTAAACCTAATTGAGTTATACTTCCAGATTATTTCCTTTAACTTCTGCTACATTTTCATTTCTGTGAATACTTTGATTTAATCAACTTGTAACTTTTCAGCAAAGTAGTTTTGGGCTGGAAAATGTACAATCAGTTCTCTTTTTAGCTTTAATTTATATCTACCACAGTAGTGAGAATTTATGTAGTATTTAAACTGATGAGGACGTGCCAAGTCCAGGGTCCAAAATCCCCTGCCTGCTGCTTCAGAGACAAGAGCTGGAGGGCTGGGTTTGTCCTTCCCAAGGAGGAGATAAAGCAGCACTTGAGGAAATTGCACCAAGTCCAGCATTCTGCGTTGGCATCGTTCACTTTCAGACCCACCAACTCATGCTGGGGGTACGACTCATCTGTCCTGCCGGGGCTGGCAGCTCAGCGAGCTCAGCATCCCCAGCACGAGGGCGCAGCCCCTGCCCGCAGGGATCCGCTTCTGGGTTTGCGTTGGGCAGGTGCGCTGTACAGTTCGACGGACCCGCAGTGCTGGTCCCGCGAAAACTGGTACATCCCGGTATTTCACGTGCGTGGGTACTTCTCAGTGAGACAGGTACAAAGTCTGAAAAAAGCTAATGCTCTTTATAGCTGTTGTTGGAGATGAACATGAGTTATTTATCTGATAGCAACCGGCCGCTCAGGTAGGTGTTTGGTTTTCTGCTCCCCACGAGCTGATCAGCAGATTCTAGAGGCAGCAGCCCATGACAGAGTGGATACCCGATAGGAAAGGAGCGAGTCTGCCGTAGGACCCTGCACAGGGGCTGAGCAGCATGTGGTGGGTGACACCCCCCTGGCCGGGCCCTGCTGGGCTTTGCCTCACGCAGACAAGGGGTGAGCGAAGCTCCGTGGACTGTCCTTTTGGCTTTAGCGATGCTCCACAGTTTGTAATTCTCCCTCTTGTTGCCTTTGCTTTTACCTTTATTGAACTGGCAGTAACCTCTGACAGACACATAACCCTGAAGATAAGAAAAAGGAGAAGAAAAAGCCTGAAATGTGAACATTATCCTTCCATCTTCAGTTATGAATTGAGTGATTTTCACTGGATTTCCACCTTAGCTTGAGGTTAGGATTCGAACATCCCCTGATTAAATTCCTGAGCCCAGAAGAACAGACATTTTCTCTCTTAGCACTGCATAGTAGTAGTAGAAGGAGGAACCTAAAGTAAGTGCTTAAATCCTTACTTGTCTACCCAATGATTTATTTTTTTATTTTATTCTTTTTTTTCTTATTTTTTTAAAATATGACACAGAGGTGCAGAAAAGAAATATAGAAAGTGTGGAATAGATTATAAACTAGTTTATGAACTTCAGAATAACTTCTCCACGTGCTTGTATTTAGGCTTAACGTGTCCTGCAAGTAAGTGAAGTGACGAACTCTTCTGTCGTAGCGGGGCATCCTATGTCCTAATCTTCCCGAGTGAGCTGGTTATTTTAGGGGATTGCTGGAATGAGTGCTGGCCTCCGAGAAGAGCGGGTTTAGCTCGCTACTGAGCATTTTTCCAGGTCATTAATCATTACTGCAGAGATAGTTGTGCATATCTGCTGTCAGGACGTTTTACATGCTAGTTGGTGCAGTAATTTCTTCTGTTCCAGAAGAATAAATCACAAGTCCTAAAGGAATTGTTTCTCTTAATTTCCACTGGAATTTCAGTCTTAAGCTCGCATCACCCAAAGACGACTCGTTCTTCCCCATGTACAGTCTGGTGGAAATGGGGCAAGTTTGCATAAATGCTGATTTTATGAGAGTGCTAAAGCAGTAGAGTTCTCCTTTCCTGAAGAGTTAAATTTAACAATTAATCAAGAGGAATTTTCATTTTTCATATTTTCCCCTGCCATTGCATACATTTACATCCAGAACAGAGTATGCTGCCTTAGTTCTTTCACTTCCCTTGCTATCCGGTTAACTTTTTTCTCTCTCTGTGGTTATGCCCAGAAATAGCTTGGGGCCACCTGCCGAGGTACCTTGGCAAGTTCCAGCAGTCTCGTACTCAGCTGCCACTGCCTTGAAGTGGAGATTAATAATTTTGTCGCAGGAATCTTAAAAAAGGTGAATCCTGAAAAACTTGTGGAAATAGTTCAGAAACGAGGCAGCCCGTGTAAATCCGTACGCTGAGGAAACACTGTCAGCCTTTGGTGACGCTCAGCTCTGCTTCCGTCTGTCTCGAGCCGTAACGGTCCTTGTTCTGGCACCATTCCTTTGCTGTTAGCTCCTGTGCTTCTCTGGGTGGTTGTTTCTTTTTCGCCTCGGTTCCTGTTAGGGTTTAGTTCCCTGTGGGGTTCTTGTGCCCAGTTTCCTACAGTCACATGCAGTATGGATTAGACAGTCCTTCCTAAGCAGATTGTGCCTCCCCTTAAGGAAGATATTTTCTTTCAGGCTTTTTGTCTGCTGATGACTAGAACATGTCTTCTAAGTTCCAACGTAAATTTATTCCTGGCAGTTTATATTTGCTGGTCCTTTTGCCAATAAAAACTTCTAATTTGAATGGTGTCCCATCTTCCATTCCAGTTCTGATGGTCACCATATGCTTATTTGCTCTGTGCTTTGGTGGGCGTATGGCAGACAGCATCGCGTCTCCTGCTCAGCAAACCCCGGTTCGGCTGCTCCGCCCGGGGTAGAACTGGGCCGCCCTGGGGTGCAGGACTCTTTGGTTCTACATTCATACTCGTTTTTCTAAGGCACTGCTATAGCAGTAGGTGTCCATTGTCTGCAGTAGTGTCACCCAGCAAAACCCCGTCCTCGTCCTGAAGCTGGGATGACTTCAGGCAAATCAGTTCACTTCTCTGTGCCCAGACTGCTTCTCACACAGCTCTGTGGTGAATGTTGCTTTTTTAAGTACTAGAAAAGAAGTCCTAATATTAAGAAGTGGCATTTTAATTATTATTACCCAGATAACAAGGTTTCCTCAGACTAATGAAGTCAGAAAAAGGTTTATTATTTAATCCTGGTATATATGTATGTTATTTCTGAACCAAGGCTTTAGCCATTCGCTATGTGAATGTTTCTGTTCTTGTGTCTTAGAAGTGTTTCACAGACAGAGGCTGCTAAAATGACCATGACCGTGAAAGCAGATTATTCTCAGATGATTTTAAATGGCTTTTTTTGCTGTGTGATAGGAAGGTTGGCAAACAAGTCACTGATGAATGTCAGAATTTGCAGTCTTGTTTGCTTTGGAAACGTGCTCAGAAGTTTGGATGCATCTCTGAAATTCATCAGAACCCCTTTGGTCTGAAAAACATTGATGAAAACCTTTACATGACATTTTTTCTACATTAATTTTTTCTAATTCCTCACACTAACTGGGCTGGAAATACCCAAGAAATAGGTTTCCTTGCGGTATTCTCTCTGTTCTGTTTGTAATGCCAGACAAAGTCTTAAAGCGTTAGAAGCTTATGGGCAGAAATACTGAGAAAAGAAGCTAATGGCTCTTTCCTTTTTCTCTGGAAGTTCCGAAATGATTTAGAGCTGGACAAGGCTTCGAGTGTGTGTTTTCCTTCTTGCAGAAGTTTAGCAGAGTTAAAGAGCAAGGACTTTTTCTGCTAGGGTATCTCCGTGGATTGTTCCAGAACAAAGCAGAACTGCAAATGCAGCTATGAGCAGATTTTAGGAGAGGCTTGAATGGCAGGTGAGTGGTAAATACTAAGAGTAACACACTCACGTGCCAGTGGTTGATTGCCAAACCGGAGAGATAACAAAACAATGCCCGACTGCACCACTGGTGGATTGGCGCCTCCCGCACAGTGGAGGCAGCCCTGCGCAGGTTGATTTGACTGACTGGAGACTATTGCTGTGACTGTGGTAGCGTAATGCCAGAGGAAAACCCCTTGCGTTGTTAGGCCTTGAAGAGAGAGAATATATTTTTCAGATATGTGGTTAAATTAATAAATGAATATTTAGCGACAGTCAGAAAACGTGCTGGACTCTGTTTGGGTAGGAAGAAGATTCTGTTGATCCCATTCACCGTAGTGTCCTGTATCTCTGCTTGGTCTGATAGCCCTGTGCTTTCTGCACACCGGATTATACCAGCCGTGCGTTTGCCGTTTGTGGAGAACCATTCCTCTCTCCTCGTGTTTGCACAGCCATGATTTACCTTCCTTCGTAGTCCTTCTTCCCCCAGCTGGTTTTCACTCACACTGAGCAGCTCGCCTGCCCTTACTGTGCTTACACAGTGCTCCCCCTTTCCATGCTAACACAGCACATCAAATATTTGTTTGATTTTTCTTTAAATACCTGCCTAAATGAATAGCCATTTCCTTTTTAAAAAAAGGAAAAAACCTGCTGAGCATCTGAATTCACGGGTCATAACTGCAACGGCAGTACGGTGACAGAGGGAAACCCTCTTGAAAAGGAACAGAAATACTTTAAATAAATAAATTTGGTCTGATCATGCTTCTGTTGGAAAATTTCTTTAAGGGAAGCAGATGGCGTTCTGTAAAATAAGAAGCTGAAGCTACAACTCATATTCTGTATTAACCTGAAGGGCGATCATCTGTATCACACGTCCTTCGGAATAGGTGAGGCGCTGCCAGCCTTGAGCAGGAAAGATTTGGGTTAGATGTTCAGAAAGATGAAACACTGGAATAGTTCAGCACCTGAGCAGACTCACTAGGGAGGGGATGGAGTATCTGCACTGCAGGGCTCCTCAGGGGGTTCGAGAGACACCTACCAGGCTGGACTAGATAAAGGCACAGGGGTAAAGGGTAGCCTGCTCGGCTTCCTGAGATCCCTTCTGGTCTTACGGGGTTTTATGGTGCTTATAAGTTTATCTTGTTAATCAGCGTGAAAGAAGTGGCGGCGTGAACGAGGCGGGGGGGCCGAATCGGCCCTGGCACACTCCGGGCAGGCTGCACGTGCGGGGCAGCCTGCTGAAAAGTGGGAGATTTTGGGGACAGCGACTGCTTTTCTTCTAGTTCAGAGTTTTTAGCTTTCCTTTAATGGTAAGTTTTGTGCTCTTTGTTTTTGGTTTCCCTTATCAGCCAAACATTTCTCTCCATTTTCAAGAGGATTTGATGCTTAGGAGAGCTGGCAGGTTAGGAGAAGCTGAGCTGAAGGCTGAGTATTGCCTCCTAAACTTCAGTGTAGCTGGGATTCCCAGTATGAAAACCAGTTGATCCAGATTCTAAAACATATATTTATACCCACCTGAATAACAGAAAACCAGAGAAAAAGAAAGAAGAAAAAGAAAAAAAAAAACCAAAAAACTAGTGTTTGCAGATGTAAGCCAGAGTTCTGAATTAATACAACCAGGAAAACCAAAGGTGATGGACTGTGGAGTAACAGACGCAATAAAGGACAGCAAATGAATGCTGACACGCAGCATGCTTTTATAAAGAGGATTTAGAGTGTCAAAATCTCTTTCTGTTCCAAGGTGGAAGTTATTTGTCCTTGCGGCTGACATTGCTTGGTTTCTATGTATCGTTGCAATGGGTGGAAACATCCTTTAACTGCCAGACAGCACTTACCGATAAGCCGGCCAATTAATAATGTTGATTTGAAAAGCCCGAGAATAGGTGAGAAAGCAAAGTCCTCTGGTAAGTCATATTTGCACAGCATTAAGAGTCCCCTTTTACCTGATCCAGCAAACACGGTATTAGGAGCGCTGCGCTATTGAAAAGCTGAGAGACTCTAATGATAGGGGTAACTGATAGTGGCCACTCCCAGCCATTCAGCACCCACTTATCATGGCTTTTGTCCATACCGACCCCGGAGAGGGACGGCACAGGGCATGGGCATTTCCCTTCCCCAAATACTGATGGGGCCGTTTTTGTGCTGCTGCGTCATCCCCTTTTACCAGAGCGGGACGTGTAGCAGAGGAGCCAGCGCTGCCTTCAAAGCTGGTGGCCCTCCAGTTGTAGGTTTTATGTTAGGGCTGGGTGTGCATACAGCCCCCCTGTTTGCTCAGCTGATGCCACAGTCATCTCTAACTGTGGTGTTGTGTGCGCTCGAGGGACAAGACGCATCCAGTTCCTGATGGAAACAAGTGATCTCAATCTATAAGCAAATGCAAAAGCAAGTCGCTGAGCTAACAGTGACTAATTCCACACAGGCACTGCTGGGTCCTTGTCGTCTCTGGCATGAACCCGCTTGGTCTCAAGCAGCAGAAATCCTAAAGATGTGAGATAGTGACACACAGGACCAGTCTTAATCACAAGGGAGGCTGGAGCAGAGCGGAAGCTGTCAGCTGGCAGCAGAATGTACTCTGTCATCGGTATCTCTGTATGTTCCTGTACTCTTAAAAAGGCATAGAATGGAATTAATTAGAAGTAGATGAAGCTGTTTGATTAAAGGGCTTGTTTGTTGCCCAGACGTACGTGTAGGTATAGAAGTGCAATTAGTTGGAGAGTGCTATTAGCAGTGTCAGAGACCAGAAGTAATAGAGCTTAACTCTCACAAGAGCCGCACTGTAAAGCTGTGTGCAGTTCTGATCCTCAGTGGGGGACGTTAACTGCACTTAACTCTTTCTGTGGAGTCATTTCCAGTGGGAGCCATCCTGTCCTGGGAAAGTACACGCAGTGCCAGCACTTTCCTTCCTGCCATAGACAGGGCTGGAAACAAGAAGTACGTCAACGGCTTTCTTCCAAATATGCAAAATACATGAACTGGTCACCTCTCAAAAACCCCTCAGAAGGGCAGCCCTGAGGATCCCACAGGGAAAGGACCTGCTGCAGTGTCTGCTCGTGTGGCATTGACCTGTAGCTGCTTGGTGTGGGCGAGTCTGTCATAGGTACGGGTTGAAAAGTCTTTCCAAAGTGACGGTGTTCAGGGGCCGTACAGTGCTGTTGCCTTCAGCACCTCAGCGTCGTCATCGCTGCCTGAGTTCAGAGCGACAGTGTGAGCACTTACCTGCATGTCTGGGCAGAGAGCGGGCTTGGAATGCTCCTGCGAGCTGTTCTAATGAGTGCCAGGTAGTCTTTGTGCTGCTACTCTGTCGTCTTCCTGCCTCTGCAGAGTACCAAGAGAGGAACATTGACTGGTGTAACCGGTGCCAGTGTTTTCTTGTCCTGGTAGAGTGACTTCTGATGTTCAGTATTTCTGCCCAGCACATTACATGTTGCTGCTCTTTAATGAAAACACGACTGACTCAAGTGCTGGAGTAAGTGTTCTACCATGCGGTTCCCCTCTGCCAACTTGCCAATATGTTGTAAAATACCTCAGCGCTTTCTGCAGGAGAAATATCATGTATGTGGTACCCATCATGTGAGGAAAAAGTTCACCAACATCAGTCAAGGTTGGAACAAACCCACCCTTAATCGTCATAAATATATATTATATATCGTTCTTTCCCTTGAGAAAGTGCCTTACTTTAGATGAAAAGAAATGCACTTCATATTTCAGCTGATAATGAGAAGTTAATAAAATTGGGATTTTGTGCAATGCAGGACCTCTGACATCTTAATCTTTATTAAAGAGACTTAAACTACCAGGAACTGCTGGTGCTGACTGGCACAGCCAGACTCGAGAAACACCAGGAGAGACTGGTCAAATGAACTGTTAAACAACTCTTCCTAATCCATCAGGAAGAAACAATAAGTGCTGGAAACATCTATTTACCATGCATCAATCACGCTTACCTAAGCAATTTCTAAGTAATTATACTTCTGTTCTGTAGTTCCTGAGATGACTAGTCTGAATGAGATGTTTATTAAAACAAAAAAAAGTACTTTAGTTGACATACCGAATGTTGTTCCACGTTCTGACAAAGCAGTAATTTTTCTGGACATAACCACTGCTAATTGTTGTGTTAAAATCCCATCTGGAATTCAAACAGCTACTTTTCCCGTTTAAAAGCTCAACAAAAGGAGGGGTTTAACGTTTTTAAGTGGTAGAGATTTTGTCTGTTGATTTTGCTAAGTCAGTAAAAATTATTTGGACCAGCTTGCCAATATGGGACCTGTGGGATGCAGTATTTTGGAGGTGGGGGAATAATAATTGATCTTGGCTGTAGTAAAACCTTATTGCTTGTTTTCTTTTCTTTTTTTTTTTTCCTGCTTTCTTTTATCCAAAGACATCCATGTACGTGCAGGGAGAGGTGCAGTTCTGCACAAGACCCTGCTGCTCTCTGGGGCAGAACAAGCTGTGTGCATCCAGCGGTCCTTGCTGCTAGCACTGACCTTTGGAGAGTTTTGCTGATGTTTTTCTGGAGCAATACAACATTCTAGACTAACAGCTAAGTTAATGAAGAGCAGTTTGTCTCTTCCCTGTGTATAGCTGTACAAATACAGTATCTCGTCCTGTCGACCTTTGGTGGTTGAACACCGAGGAGGAGTCACAAAAACATGTGTGTGTGTGTGTGTGTTTTACAAACCCATCGGTGTGTGGGGCTTTGAAATGTCGTTTTCTAATCCACTCAGGGAAAGGGGAGGGATAGAGGCTTTGTCAGTATCCAAGCAATTAGGATAATTAAAAAAGAAAGCTTATTGGGTAAACATGCTCTTAGATTGTGACCTCTTAATTAATGGACTACAGGGAGAAATTACAGCAGTGGCAAGATAATTAACACATGCATTTAAAAAGAACTGTTAGACAAGGGTATTATAGGATAGTAAGACACTGGTTTGAATCACCGAAGGACTCTGGAGGTGAACACACACAGTTGAACAAGACAAGATTTGCATGTTTGAGTGCCCCAGCACACAAGAGGGAACAGATTAGGTTAACTTCGTTATCACATGGAGGCGGCTCTTTTAGTGGCATGTTCCCTTCAGCGGAATATTGTAAAACTCTGTAGGACCCAGACAGCCACAGAACCCCCCAGTGCCGTCCCTGGGGCATGGAGTAGGAGAAGTGTGGGGGGGGAGACACCACTCACAGCCTGAGCTGGGGAATTTCACAGGTTTTTGGGGCACCCAAATGTAGTTGGGCAGTGAACAGGGGCAGATTCTTACGTTCTCGGCTATAGCAAGCACTTAGGAAAGTGTCGACCACGGTGGGGATAGAAGTTGGTGTGTTGCTATCCCAGCCAAAGAGTATGGTGAAGAAGTGGTCTGCTAGGAAAGGGATCCTGGGAGAGCTTCCTTAAAACTGAGCTGGGAACGGGAAGCGCCTTTTTCAAGTGTCCACCTGGAACGTGCTCCCGCTGTGTCAGTGGTTCGTGGGTCTGATTGTCCCTTCTCCCTGCCACAGTCACCCACAGCGGGGCCCTCTGCGCTGCTCTGGCTGTGCCCGGCAGAGTGAGCTTGGCTGTGCAGGAACCCCCTCTGCATCGCCCGCAGGAAAGCAGAGCGGTGCTGGCCTGCTCGCACAGCCGTGGCGAGCAAAGCGCGGGGGTTTGCAGACTTCAAGCGAAAAAGCAAAGGCTGGTTTGTGGAGTCCGAGTCATGCACGTGCTGTTGGGTCCCAGCAGCTGATTACAAAGTCAGTCATCACCCCAGTGTGGAACCAGCTCAGCCCAGACGAGCTGAAATACCCAAACGAGCTGAAATCCCCAAACCAGACTCTGTAGGGTGGAGCTGCTGCTTTCTGTTGCTGAAACGGTCTCGTCCTTTGCAGTACAAAGCGGGGCCGTGCGGGCTGTCGTGGGGGATTTCTCAGGCCTCTGTCTTTATAGGTGAGCAAGTCACGGGCACCTGCAAAGTGGGAACAGCCGAGATGTGCGATGGCTGTCAGTAACGGTTATCAGTAAGTCAGTGACTGTAGTTTGGAGGAAACACTGTCACTAGACGTGCCTGGCAATGAGGATTGAGCGAGAGGAGCATGCATCTTCCTCAGCTGTGGTTATCATCGCCCTGCTTTGGACTTGGGTGATGGCAGCACGTGGAATTGGCCCTGAGTTAAGGTAGAGCCTGCCCAGCCTGCAGCCAAGGGCTGAGCTGTGGACGGTGCTTCGTCTGGGGGCATTATCTCGGATACGTGGTGTACGTGCCAAAGCAGTTTTCTGTGCTCTCTAATCACTAAATCTCCTAAAGTCTAATATATAAAAAGAACAAACTGCAGAGAAGTCTAAAACTGAAGTGATTTCTGTTAGGAGACCAAACCTCCTGTTCGAAATGTATACAAAGCCAAAGCCGAGCGATTCCGCCTAAGTCCCCGCTCCGAACAGTGTCATGGGGAACAAAGAGATGCTCTGCCAAGCCAGCGTTTCACACCCAGCCGCGCACTCACCCCAAATCCCACCCACTCCTTGGTAAGTCTGAGTAGTGCTCCCTTTGTCTGTATATAAATGTCCCCGTTCAGTGCACTGTTCATCCTACCTGGAACATTAAAGATTCGTGTAGACAAAAAAATAATAATGAAAAAAAGCTTTATGAATGTTTGATTAATGACTTGGGCCCCAATTTTTTTAACTAATTGAGTACATTAAATAGTATGTCTCTGAAAGACTAATACAAGACACTTTTCAAAGCTTCTTTAATAAAATTCTATTTGGGATTTGACCATAATGGCTGTCCTTGCTTGCCAAAACATGACTTCTTAGCAGGTGACTTTCATCAAGTACATCTGAAATAGTACCTAAATGAATTAGCAATAAAATGGACTTAGGCCGAGCAGTAGGAGCCTCCATTAATCTTGGGTTAATCACTAAAGAGATGCCATTCACTTTTCTTAAGAAGTCACATTTTTCTCCCCTTGCTGGCGACCAGATTTCATAAAGTAACATATTTCTAATGAAAGGGCTCTGCTTGAATTAAAACCCTGAAGGTTTATGCAGATTTTAGTTTTGATTACTGCTGGCATGGGCTCTTAGCAGACTCCGGAAGGTAGGTCCGCAGTGAAAGAGTCCCAGCATGCAGTTCATAATATTCTTTGAAATAAAATAGTGCACTTGTACTTAGTGGCTTTAATCAGCTCTGACTTTTGATAGTCAAACAATAGCTAATTACAGTAACACCTGCCTTCTAAGTCATGTCATGGAGGTTATTGCCAACAAGAGACCTTGGATCTTAGCTGCGTGATTATTACAGAGTCTAAAACCTATCTGTTCAAAAAAGAAGGGGGGAGAAGCGTGGAGTTTGGTGGCCATTATACGTCTTTGTATTGTCTGATGCATTTCTGGCTTTTCCGTTTGCGGTTCTCTGTCTCTGAAAGGCAAACAGTTGGGGTTTATGGCCAGAGCGGAGTTTCAGGGGGAAGGATGCGTTTTTGCAGCCCTCGCTTCTCTGTGCAATAATGATAGGCAGTGCTGAATGTACACGTTTCTAAACATATTTGAATGTCTCTCAGTTTTCAACGTAGCACAAAATTTAAAATATGTTGTGAGTCGTTCCTATCTTCTAATCTCTGGCCTGTGGCCACGGAGTAGAATTTTATTTCACTGTCATTAAATGCAGCGGTACGGTAAGGGGGACAAAGGCCCGTTTATTTCGACCTTCACCAAATTTGGAAGGGTTTCATAAAACAAAATATGCAGTGAAAAACCTGATTTTGAAATAACAATGTTTCTGAAAATAAATCCACACCTTTTTTCCCTAATATTTGCCTTTACTGTGAAGAACACAGTCAGATGAGTTTCACTGGACCTGGCAGCTGCTGCGGAAGCCATAAATTACTGTCTCATTGAAGACTCTTTTCTCATTAATTTTGCTAGCAAATAAGGCTTCGTTTTCACAAACTCAGTGAGGTGAATAATATCAGATGTTCGCCAGAGGCTCAGCTCCCCGAGAGCCAGAAGTAGATACATGTGCTGATGCGGTGAGGGATGCTCCCTCTTCCAGACCCCAGAAGAAAATGGGTCGAACTCCACAGCCCGTGCTGCCAGACTTGATCTCAGAACTGTGGGTCCAGAGAAGCTAAAAGGGCATTTACTAACCTGACCCTTCAGAGGAAGCCTGCTAATGAGAAAGGGACGGCTCGAGCCGCAGTGAGAGCCTGTTTTACAAGGTCTGGTTCTACGTGTGTGTGTGCGAAAAGCCGGTGTGTTCCAGGTAGGTTATGCACGATGCAGAGAATTGCACCATTGTTTCACCATGGTTTTGAGGCAGATGGATGAAGCTCTGGCGAAAGTATCATCCTCTGATCGCTCTGCTCTGACTGACAACAGAATATCTCAAACTTTGACAAGACATGATGTATCTCTGCTCTAGACTTTCCATCTGAAATCTCCTCGCTGCTGTCAGCAGTGGCAGAGCAGCTCATTTAGACAAGCCGCTTCCAAACAGACCTTTATTATTTCAGCTGCAGCAAACGCTCACCCAGGCTCATGGCCTTATCGCGTTAGTCTGTGCGTCCTTCAAAGTGATGGTCCAGCCCTCTGACAGTGCAAGTACATGAGATAACTGGAGGGAACCTGCGCCATGAGCCATCGTTCCCGAGTGCTGCAGATGTGCGCGGGTGGTTTAAATTTCTCTTTACAACCAGACTCTGTGTTTAAAAAACATTCCTTCTGGATAATACCAGGAGTTGGCAAGGGAATGTGTTCAGGGTTAGCTTAATGAACAGGGACTAGGAGTGTTAAAAGGAATTGTTGTTAACTCTGCTACCCAGAGCTGCTTCTAAGTTCAGTGTTTAATGGGCTGGTTTTTTTCCCTGTAAGTTATTCGTTCTCACTCTGTCATTTGTCATGTTAACCTCAAACTGTGTAGTAAGAAATCTTCTTTATATCAGTTACCATGTTTGCCATATCTGATCAGTTTGATTGATCATTGCCTCAGCCACAGGTTGGTAATAAGCTGTTTTGAGAGAGACACACATTTCCCAAAGGACAAAATTGGCATGACAGCCTTATAAACTGGCCATTCATCACCCTTCTCCCTGGTGGGCACTGTCGCAGCACGGCTAGGCAGGCAGGCAGGGCAGGCTTCTGTGGCGCGGCGGGGGGGACGGAGCTGGAGCCACCGGGCACTGTGCTGCAGCTAATACAAGAGACAGTAATAAATGACACTGTATTTGAATCAGAATTGTTAGTGCAAATGTCACGCTTAAAGTCTACCAACTTCCTCTTCGAAAAGCTGCTCCGTCGGCTGCGTGTCAGCCCGTGCTGCTTGCGCGGCTGAGCTGTCCTGCTGCAGACAGGCGCAGGGTGGATCAGCACAAGGAAAAAGCTGCTTCGCAGGAGACGATGGGGTGCCTGTGCCATACACGGGGTGATGCTGCTTTCTGTGCTGTCCAGAATCAGGACTACAGCAAACTCAACTCAGTGACAGCTTTGTGTGCCTCGGGTTTATGTACGTGTGTGTGTAGAAAAAGAAGAAAAACAAAAAGACACAGACCACCTTAAAACTGCTGTGCAGATATTCTTCACTTACATTTTTATTTACTTAAACCCAGGGGCAGGATAAGGTGGTGCACAGCCTCCAGTGCAGCATAGGATGGTCACGTAGCTCTTCTGGCTTGGAGGGAGCAGCAGATCCCATCCTCGGGAAGCGCGGTCGGCCCCTCCAAGCTGGGCTCTGGCAGCGCCGGGACCTTGGCTCTCTGTATCTCACACCTCTGCACCCCTGCTCTGAGTCTCAGGGGTCATGCAGTTGTGAGAACTCTGGGACCTGCCGCTGCAGGCACTGTGACGACCCAGTAACCAGCCTGGCGTTAACTTCAAGCAGTTGAAATGATGAGATATTCCTCTTTAGCTAAGTTAAAAAATATCTTTTTACCAATCTATGATCTGGACAGTTCTTTCCTAAAGGAAGAATTATGAGGGAAATCACCCCTCCTGCTCTCAGCAACAAGCTTAGGAAGGGAGTGGGAAAAAGAATGAGGGTTCAGTTCCAGGTCTTCAAGACACGGGTCCCGAGCTGCTGCAAGCCTGTACTGCCTAGAGTTTGATGAGGCCTGGATTAAATTTGGTGCAGGACTTGAAGAATCCCTTCAGTTAGAACTTCAGAATGAGACACGACCAGAGGAATCCACAGCTCCCTTCAGTGGGAGAACCTGTCCATGGGTCTTGCTTTTCTGGCCACCTCTGGCTTGACGGTGTGAGAGGGAGAAATCCATCTTCTGAACTGAACTGAGCTGAACTGATCTGAACTGGATAAGCTGTTACAAGACTTCTCCTCTCTTAGCCTGATCTGTGTTGTGCTTTTTTTCCCCCAGAATTTTGGTAAAGTGACTTTTATTACAGCTTGAGTGAGAAGTTATTCCCAGACTGCACAAACTGCAATTTTTAATCTTAACGATAGATTTAGTGACCACTGAAGTGTAAAATAAACTACTGGGGCCTAATCAATCAAATCTGCATAGTTCAGAGAAAGCACCTGTATGAGGCTTTTATATCAGAACGGCTGTAATGGTAATAGATGTTTATTAGCAACCATAAAGCTGTTTGAATTTAATATCTCTCTAAATAACACCAACAGCATTAAAACAAATCTCTAAAGCAAATGCAACTGCGCCATAAACAGCCCACACTGTGAGGTGTAAAAGCCTTTACAGGAATCCTGCGAGATTCATGTTCGTTCTGTGGCTTTGGACACTCGACCGGGAGTGACGACGCTGGAATAACGCCCTGTTAATGAATTGGTAGAGTTTGTAGTTCAGCACAAACCATGTCCAGCTGTCGTGGTAAATGGAAGGGACAGACGAGCTTCCCAGCACACCCAAAAGGGCTTCAAAAATCAGATCGTAAATCGTGTCCCGTCAGCTTTAACCCCAGAACCTGCCCCTGGGAAGCACTGAGGAGGACTCCGAGGTTGTTCAGAAACACCAGCGAGGTTGCCAGCACTCCAGATTTGTCAGGTTGCTGCTCCCTCAGGGACAGAAGCGAACAAGAAGCACCTCATGACTGGCTTTTCAGGTTTTCTTGGGGCTTCTTTATTTGTAGGATACATACGTAAAGTTAGAAGAAAAAAGTGTAACAGCAAAACCATCGATAAGCCATGAAGCCCATGTTAATGCACTTTTGAGGATTTTAGAAATATTCAGCGTTTTGAAAATTGGAGAATAGGTCAGGTTTTCTACCATGTAATCAAGAGTTCTCCTTTGGTCCCTTGTTTTACTGGTATTTTTAAAACATCCTCGGAGATGACTGGAAGCTGGCAGGTTCTAGACACGCTGCTTTTAAATCCTGCACCGCTTCTGCTTGCTTTCGGGTCGTGCCCTGTTCAGCAAAACCTGCAGCAGGGTGCTGGGTGTCCGCTGCATCGCCACCGCTCCCAGGGCGGGGGGTGGGGGAGCACGAATTCTTTATGTCCGAGCCTTCTCAGCAGAGCAATATTCCAAATTTAGTCTGGGCCCCTTCTTAAAAACATAACCAAACTGCAACTTTTTTCCCCTGAAAAAACAATTTTCCCTGAGCGAGGCTGCTTGTGAACTGGGCTCTGAGGTGGTTTAGAGGCGAATAAGCCGTGCTGGGAATTTTGTGCTTGGCTCCTTTATTAAGGGATCGAGGGTAACAGGGAAGTGCTGCGCAGAGCTGCAGGGGCTGGACATGTCCGTGGGGATCTTCCCGAGGCGTGTAAAGCTCTTCTCCGTGTTGGTGGAGACAGCTGCTGACCTCCCGTGCGTTCGCAGGGTACGGAGGCAAATAAAACGTTGTTGTGTGATACTGACGCAGTCTGAGGTCGGGGCCCCCAAGAAGCAGTTGCTTTTTTGGGTAAATGTGGTCGGATCAAAGTGTTGGAGAAGAACAAGACATTCAGATGATAGGAGGTCATGGACACGTTGGAGAATAAGGGCCGATACTGTTCGGGCCATGCTGTGGTTAGCTCTGAAGGTAGCGCTTGCCGGCGGGGAACGAGCCCAGCCTGGGAGCAAGGGGAGCCGCGCCGGCCCCACAGCGAGAGGGGAGAGACATTGCGGGGCTCTGTGCTTTCAGCACAGGCTGCACAGAGCTGGCACACACGTGCTGGGTCCGTCCTCTTCTGGAGGATGCCCGCTCCGAGGACAGCGTTCCTGGGGTGAATTGTCCAAAAGAAGCGAGGCTCAAATGGGGATTTTTCCCGGCACAGAGGGGAAGAATAGAGACCACCACCAGCAAGCAGCCTTATACTGGAACAGAGCAGTGACAGGGCTCCTGGTGCCTCAGGAGCGTGGGTGAAACGCCATCTCTTCCTGGGAGGGGCTGGAGTAAACAGGGAAATGAAACTTTGGGACAATGCTTTTTGGTATTAAAACACCCCAGTCAGCCTCCGTCAGCTGTCAGTGCTCAGAGCTGCCTGGTGACCTGCCTGCGGTGGCTGTCGCTTCCAAACGTGAACCTGGTCCACAAGGAGCCTGGCAGACAACTGTACATCATACCCGATGGCGCGGGTGCCGGGAACAGGCCAGCTTTACCTTTGTGCTCTACGGTGTGTGAAGGCACCGTCTGCACTGACCAGAACCCCACCCCAGCCCGCTCCCGCTCCCAGGGATGGGACAGAGCAGCAGAGACAGTCTGGGTGAGGAGGTGAGAGGCTGACAGAGAAACCTATCACATATGACCCCCCAAAACAACTGCGAATAATCAAGGCGAGCGTCTCTTATCACTTATAGGAGGTTAGGGATTGAGATGTGGCATATGGAAGGTGTTAGAGAAAAAAAAGCCGTTTGGTTGGGTCTGCTGTCCACGTCCTCCTGCGTATGAGCAAGTGAACAGCTTCTCTTCAGCTATTCAAATGCAGCGAAGTAAGGACTCTGTAATATTTTTATACAGGACTCTGTATTTTGCTATAAATTACAAAGCACCGCCCCCACCCCCCCAGAAAAAAAAAGTCTGACTTGAGCAAAAACAATTCCAGGAGACAGCTAGCAGTGCTGCCTTGGTGCGATAACAAGGCATGATCTCAGCGAGGGAAGCTGAGGGGGAGACAGCCCACCGGTACCAGAGCTTTTCCTTTCCATCTGTCCGTCTGTCGGGCTGCGCGCTGGGGCAGGTTAGTTCTGCCCGTGGTTTCAGACTGCTGTCCGTTTGGCGCCGTGTTCATCTTTGCAGCCATTGGCATTTTCTCTGATCGGCTGTTCAGGCCATGAGTTTGCCTTGATCCCCGGGAGTCACTGCCTGCGGTCGCCTGTCAGGAACCTACACGATGAGCTCAGGAACGGAACAGCAAACCCCCAATCACCTGGTTCACATTTTCCCTGCGTCTCACTTTTACACCTTGCTTCACCCCTGACTTCGTAATCCCTTGCTGTAGGACCTGTTTGCTTTGTCACTTGACCCCTTGGCATTTGCCTGGTGCCGGTCCTTGCCGGGGTTTCCTGGGTGCTCTGACAGGACACCGAGGAATGCTGACAGAGCTTCGCCCTGAAAATACAGTTATTTTTTGTGAGGCAAGCGTGAAGCGCTGACGACAGAAACAAGATGCTCTGGGTCTGTTAAGCGGTTGCGCTGCTTATTGTATGGGCATTTCAGTGGTGTGGCTGGCCGGGTGCAAGGCTGGCGATGTGGCTGCTGCGTCTCATACCCTCTGTGGGACGACGAATGAGTGAACTGAGCTCCGCAGGTAGCAGGCTGCTCTGGCAGTGAGGGCATCGGGACGAGGGAAATTCAGGAAGGCAGAACTGGAGGGTCCAGCCTCCCCTCAGGTGCAGAAGGATCATTCAGTCTCTGTCGTTTATCCCTGCCCTCTGAACTTGCCTTTTAAAACAATTTGCCACTTTGTACATCTCGTCCAGAAACACAATCCTTACGATATCAAAACACACTCCATTCACCAAGTTGCAGTATTAACCTGAAGTGCGAGCTAACAGTGAGAATGCCACCATCCAGGCCACTTAACACTTTACTCGATGACAAGAATAATCATTTTATAATGAATAAACGAGAATAAAGAAGTTCTTACTGGTGCTTCAGAAAGGGGAGAGCTTCTTAAGTGAGGGTGGTTAGCACATGAGAGAAGGGTAGCCCATGGCCTGGGGGGTTTGGGTCCTGTTTCTACCCAGACAGGGTGGGAGGTGTTGTCTGGAGGAGGAGGAGGCTGGCAGCTTCCTCAGCCATGTGGTGGTTCAGCACCTCGGACACAGGGCCT
Source organism: Buceros rhinoceros silvestris (assembly GCF_000710305.1). NCBI lineage: Eukaryota > Metazoa > Chordata > Aves > Bucerotiformes > Bucerotidae > Buceros > Buceros rhinoceros. The sequence continues at coordinate 45,208 of NW_010389577.1, forward strand.
GGTCCTCGACAGTTCTGCTGCGACACAAACGTGATGATTCTCCCCCAAAGTTGCCGAGTGACGCGTTTGTGAACGAGGTGCTGGTGGAGCTTTAGTGTGGAGGTGATGCGGCACGAGGTGTCGTGGATTCGCGGGGACGGGGCAGTGTCCCTCTCACATGATGCCCGTAGAGCTATAGAGCTGTAATCTAACAGACTTCATATGAGGTTTGTGAAAAATAAATGTACTGTCCAACCACAGCACTCATTTTTCCAAATGAAATAATCTGTCTTTAAAATGCTTTTTTTCCTGCTTCTAGCAGAGCCAAAGGCCTTAGTCTGCCTTCAGGATTAGCAGCCAGTACAATTTCCATTTATAAATGAAGCCCTTTTCGATTTGCAAGTAACAGGCATCTGAAACCACTAACCAACTTGGCTTTCTTTTTTAGGCCTATAAAAATGTCTGAACCATTTGTTTTTTAAATTTTCTAACTGTAAAATGTGCTCCTATGAGCGAGTAAGTCCAAGTTTCAGCTGGAAGAGAACTCTTTTCGATGGGAGGAGTTAAAAATCCTCACGTTTGCAAGGAACCTCAGAGCAATTGGTGCACTAGCAGTAGATGACAGAATTTCGTTTCACAGTAACCCCCCTTACCCTGCTGCTGCACCTGCATTGGTGACCCTTGGTTTCACAGCAAACCAGGAGAACAAAATGCAAAACCCGATTGTTAACAGGTCGTTTGGGGCCAGGGCTGTGGTAGAACATCAGGGTGAGTCCTTCTCGTTTTTCTTCGAATGGGAAGGATTTAAGTAGCTACCCCCTTTCCCAGGTCCCATTTCATAATTTCTGAAACCCCAGTTTAAAGTGGTTTCTGCTGACGAAAGATGAGCGTGGCTGTGCCAGGCCAAACACTCAGAACAGCTGGAGAACCGTCGTGGGCTGGTGGAGACCTGAGGCAGCGGCAGGGACAGGTTGCAGAGCTGTGTTTGGTTTTACTTGTTAATTTACAAACAGATTTAAAAGGAAACAAGTTTGTAAACAAACAAGGGATCTCCATGTCCAGTTTGGGAGTCTGTGTGCGGCTGTGTCTGTGTGCGGCTGTGTGCGTTCCCAGGTTCGGGCAGGCACGGTCCCTCCTCCCGCAGCACTCCGTCCCTGGGGCTGTGGTGCCCGTCAGCCAAAGCCGGGGACTCGCAGGGTGCAGAACCCCTCCAGCCCTTTCACAGCACTCCTCCTGCCAGGGTTCAGGTTTCATTGTCTCCTGCCCCTGATTTAAAGTGGTTTTGTTTGTTCTGCGCTGCCCTCGGACGATGCCTGACAGAGTTTAACCCCTGTAGAGCCGGTTGCGGCCGGGCGACCCTTCCAGCCCTTTCACAGCACTCCTCCTGCCAGGGTTCAGGTTTCATTGTCTCCTGCCCCTGATTTAAAGTGGTTTTGTTTGTTCTGCGCTGCCCTCGGACGATGCCTGACAGAGTTTAACCCCTGTAGAGCCGGTTGCGGCCGGGCG
>NW_010389578.1:0-640 GCF_000710305.1 Buceros rhinoceros silvestris
GGGGGGGGGAAAGGTTTGCAAGCAGATTTTAATATTAATAGTTTTGGTGAGGAGAAAGAGACAGGCAGAAGGGAGGTTGCTCCTCTGGGCAGAGTCTCTGCGACAGTGATGATGGATGACCCCGCGCAGCTAAACAACTCCTCCCCTTCATCCCCACACGGTGTCAAAGCTACTTTACTTGCAGCTTTAGGAATAAAATAAATGAACACCCTCGTCCCCTTCCTCGCATCGATTTATGGATGATTATGAATCAATTACCGCTCTCAATATTTTAGAATCTGCTTACATAAAAAGGAGGATCTGCGGCCGAAAAAAGATTTTTAAATTAATCTTTGCCTCAAGTAAGAAATAAAGAATCTTCTTGTGTAGCCCTGTGACTAAAAAATCGCTGCTAATAATTCTGGTTTACCCATTTCTGAGACCATTAACCATTTCCGCGTTACCGCGGAGGGGGTGGATGTGGTAGGTGAGCATCCAAGAGCGACTTTCAAACTAAGGGGTTCCGCAATGCGCGTAGAAAGAGACCAGTGCATCCATCTGGAGCGCGCAACCCCATCGCTTAGCTCTTCTAGAGGAAGGGGGGGAAAAGAGAGAGATATTTTAAAAAATAAAACCAAGCCCATAAACCGCCCCCTCCGCC
>NW_010389579.1:0-13756 GCF_000710305.1 Buceros rhinoceros silvestris
TGGAGGGGAGTGGTGTGTTAGAAAAATAAGACTTTATTTTTAAGGAACATTTCTAGATTCAGTCTCTTAATTCAAAGAGGCATTGTCATGCCTTACCAGACTCTCTTGTCTTCCTTCATCCCCTCAATCTAGGCAAAATTCTAACCATTTGCAAATGGAGCTGTCTTTATTGAATAGTTCTGAAGGAAAAAATTGCCTTTTTAAATAATGTGAATCGGAAAACCTGTTGTAAACATGTCTTGACAAAAAAATAACTGAGTTTTAATTTAAACTGCAAGACTCTATCTAGATGCTTACTCTATACTTAAGTACAAAGCTCCGCTTACATCACCATAAGTGTTCATACCTAGATTTTCACTGAAATAGCAAAAGACATGAATACATGGGCACATATATGATATATCAGGTAAATGCATTCCATACCAGTATTTTCATTTTTCTTTCTTTGTTCTTGCATTAAACTCTAGGAGAAAGAACTACAATAAAAATATTTCTCATATTTGACTAATACCTTCATTGTACAAAGTGTTTCTTTGTTCTATGACACAGTTTTTCAATCATAATTAACATTTAAGCCACTAGCAGTCTGTAACTGTAATTTCTAAGAATTAGGTATAAGGTGAACAGGAGTAAGACACACTATGCTTGTGTGTCAGTCTGACTCATATCTGTGTTTGAGAATTCTCCTTCAGGGGACAGGCTGTTGGATCTCCATGCCAGCTCTGCCTTTCGTCACTCCAGTTAGACTGATAACAGGAACAGCAATGCTGATAATAATACCCATCTCTTAGCACTGTTTAGTAGATACCGAAAGTGCTTTATCAGAAGAGTAAGGGTAACTATGCCCATTTCAAAGATGGGAAGATGGGAAGTACAAAAGGAGTGATTTGCAAGGATTTACAAGAAAACTGTCTTGACAATATTTCATTCTAAATTAGTTGATCGTTCCCTACAGTGGATTCATTTTATTTGGCTGAAAGTGCTGTGAGAAGGATGGAAAGAAGTAATATGGAGTTGTCTATGTTTTGACTTAGTTTGCCTAGGTCACTGCTGTGTACTAAAGTTTAAAGCAGATCCAAGGAAATCTAACCAGCGCTTCAGGCAAGATAAAGAGAGCTCTGACTGTCAGACATTGCGATAGCCTCTGATTTGTTAAACCTGCATACAAGGGAATGGAAAGTTTGCACCTTTAGAGTATCTTGGATTTTACAAAACTACCTTCAGGCTGAGAAAGTTATCCTGCTGTATTACTGAGAGTCTACAAATCCTGAGCTGTCACTCTCACAGATATTTAAGGCATTGTTTTGTCAGACAGCTCGTATGTACTCAAGATTAATAAATTGCTACATTTTATTCACAAAATATTTGACTACACAACCCTCTAAACAATGCATAAATCAGTAAAAAATTTTAAAAATCAATTAGAAAGAAAAGAAATTAATTTGTGAACTTTTGACTCTGAAGTTTAGACAAGCACAGTTCATGCTATGACAGATACGGCTGTTGTTTTGCCAAAATAAAAGGTTATGTTAGTAATTTATGAAGACTTTTCACAAGTTTCTTGTGGCAAATTACAGCAAATCTTTGGGGATTTTTTCATGGAATAATGATATATGTTTCGTAGTAATGGAAGGGCAGTATATCTCTTCTAATGAGTTATTTATAGCTAGAAGTGAAAAGACAAAAAATCTACATTTACAGATTTCTGAAGTCCATCATGAAAATAATACCTAGCAGTTCAGACAGGTTCATAAACAAGTGAAGTTTTTAGTCCAGATATAATTAGGCAGTTAGGGTGTGGCTGACTTCTTCTTTTGCTACACTGACTTTATCACTTCTAAACAAATTTTCAAAGTTATTTTTGACATTTTTCTTCCGGTATTTGTATTTATTACTTTTTTAAAAAATGTAATAAAAATATTTGTTTTCTCAAAATATAGAAATAAATAACCGGTATGTTCTAGTTAACCCTTATCGTTGATACAGCCTTGTAGGTGAGTGCATAGGAAAGTCACTAAAGCATAAGCTGGCCCCAAATTTCTTTTCCAGTCTAAACATGCAATAGCTGTTCAGCTTTTTTTTTTTAACAAAAAACATATTCCAGTCTTAATTCTTTTTGTTGTTTAACAATGTTTGCAACTTCAGAAAACCTTGTTTTAAATTAAAGGGATGCAATTTTAAGAATATTATTGCCATGTTAGATTTGTTTTGAAATTTAGCTTATTAACCACTTAGTTTACTAGTTTGAGGGTTTCAGCCTTCAGTGAATATGGTATGGTTCCCAGTCAGAAGAATTAATGGAAAGTTTACTGCTTGGTTAAATCACTTTATTCTTTGCTCTTTAACAAAAGCCTTTCTGCAGTAGAAATATGTGCTACCATTTGAGGTGTTTGTTAAATAAAAAGATCCAAAGGCAAGGAAACTGGGAATCCTGTAAAAGGCAAGACATTTTAAATCTTTATCAGATTGACCTACAGTAAGTTATATCTTTTAAGGAAAAAATAGAAACTTGACTACATCTGTAGATCCATCATGTTAAAAATACTTGAAAGCTCGTGATTGCAAAAAGATATAATTATTCAGTAAGATACATTTGCAATAATTTAAAACTTCATAAAAAGGGGAGCTGTAGGCTGGGATAAGCTACTGACATTTAGATGTAGCAGACAACAGAAAAGCATCTATGAGAAAACAAAGAATTTCTTATTGTTTGAAGTTTATGGCTATGTTGTATATATTAGTTAAATAGATTTATATTCAGTCACATGGTTTAAGCTTTGTTTTATTTTTTTGGCACTGTTTATTGTGAGAAATTTAATGTTGCTATTGAAAAGTACAAAAAAGTTAAAAAGGCAAAAATACTTACTAAAAATATGTGATCAATAATCCTTTCCTTTGTTAGATGGAAAAAGATGTTTGCAAAATTTTTATTTGATAAGCTAAGATAGCATGGGATATATATATATAAAACTGCTGTACTGTGAATGTCATATCATTGTCTTGCAAAGTTTGAGTCGTCTTCCACAGATGCTTTCTTCCTTACAGACATCTATGAAAGGTATTTCCATCTGTAAATTGATGGTTTGTGTGAAGTAATAAATTTCATATCTTTGGTCAAGTCTAACAGGTTTTTTAATTTAAGTAATTATCTTAAGTATTTTGTAGAAACTATTGTCTAAATTATTTAAGTGTCTTGATACTTGACAATGAAAGGGATTATTCTGTGTATTTCCATGTGTGCTTAAACTTGCTATGGCACTGTACAGCATCAAAGTCTAAGTATTCCCAAGCTTTGAAAAAAAAAGAAATCTCTTTTTTATTTGGTCTAATACAGTAGAACAATAGCTTGATAATTAGATATATCTTCTGAAATAGTTCTCCATCTACTTGAAGGATGAAAGACATTACTAGTTTCTGTGTCAAAAGCATTGCATATCTCTATATGTGTTTAAAATATGTTCAAAATGGGCAGTTAGTGGCACTTTTAAAAATATCGTAATTTTGTGTAGTGAATTTACTATCTATTTTAATAAAAAGTTTATTTTCTGGAGTGCTACCTTGTGAAAATACTTGTGTTACTTTTAAAACAGTGAACAAGGCATAATTATAAAATCTGTGTCCTATTTAGATGTATAAATGTATATTATTATCTTTAAAAGAATATGATTTAGTGAAATCTAGAGAGTTCTGTTTGTTTTCTAATTTCACATGTCTGTTTTTATTTAGAGAAGAATATATCTACTCCAGAAAAATCGTGTTTGGGTCCATCTCATAAAGAGCGGATATCATTTCGAGACCATCCAGTGCAGCTCAGCAGAGGATGGGGAGGAGGCAAGAAAAGGCAAAAGCTTTAAAATATTAGCTGAATGTTTGGGATAATTTAACTAGCTGATCTAATTGAATATGGAGAGCATATGAAGAGATGTTTCTTTTTAAGCCTATGAATATCAGGTTTTGGATTCTTGTTTATCACCAGTGTAAACAGATTCAGTTAACTACCTTTGACTTATTTTATTATACATGGTTACAGTGGTTTGGGTTTGTTGGAGGTTTTTCCAAAGTATTTTATACCTGTCAGTAAGTTATCATAGTTTGTGTTTGCAGTTGCTTACATCTTCATGTAGTGTAGAATGCAGAACTGATTAACCCTACAAAGATTGTTGTAAGTGAGTAAGTTTAGGCTCACTTATAAGAACTGGTCAAGATGTGCAAATGTAATAATGGTTCATGTTCACATGATGTATGTCACATATCAAAACTGAATTCTCAAATAAAATACATGCTTGCAAACTGTGTTGTGAGCTATAAAAGCCAGCCGTGCCATTCTTAGAGAAGTCTGTTTACAATATTTTACTGAAGCAGCAAAAATTCTCTGCAACCTACAAAATGGTGGGGATGCACTTATATTTGTCTAGTAATATGAGAAATCTCCTAGAGCTTTCATCCTAAATTACAGTCATGATGTGATAAAGGAACCTGTTATAGTTTTATAATTTCAAATACTTCTAATGTTTTACTAGAGGGTTAAAGAAAAAAAAATTTACTAAGTTCCCATTTTGTTCTGGAGTAATGTAACGTTTTATCTACATGACACTGTTAACCCAACTGTATTTGTTCATGTAGCCAGACTCCTTCAGACCAATGTGTAAATGTTTAGTGGAGCAAGGAGATCTAGAGAAAGAAAAGAAATATTATTTCTAGTGAATGCTTTGTCCATCAACATATAGGACAGAAAATGTTCCTTGATTTCAAAGCCTAACATTATTTTAATGTTTTCCACTTTGAGGGTAGAAGTTGCTAATTGGATCTAGAGAAATCTGTCTTTGGTATTTCCTCATCTGGTTTTGTCCAATATTGTGAAGCCTCAACCCCCTACAGACTGAGAGAGAGGTGGGGAGGGTAATGGGGCTTGAAACTTCAATCAGTAAAGAACATAAATTCTTATGTTGTGGCGGTTTTTGAAATGTACTTAAATTACATGTGACCTCATTTTGTGAGGTGCTTTTTATGCTAACATACACATATGACTATGGATTGAAAGCAGTTATCTCCACTTTTGTGAATAGTCGCATTAATTTTCAGGCTAAAAGATGGCTGATCTCATGGAAAACCTCCAGTAAATAATCTTGCTTGTTTTAATCAGTGTGCTGGTTTTATTATCATTTTACTTGTCAAAAGTCAGTGCAGCCTGCTTCAGAAAATATTTCTTTACCTTTCCAAGGAATGATGATCAGTGAAGATTCCTCAGCCTGACTGTAGAAATGCTGTGGTTGTCAACAGGGTGTGAAATATCATTAGATGCTTAAGTTATCTAGTTAATTTCACAATGTATGCAGTAAGTGTTAAACTGAATTTCCAGATCTGCTATATAATGACTTTTAAATGTCACCCCCAAAGACTGGAGCTTCTGAGATTTAAATTGTATCATCAAGGATATAAGTTTTGGAGAAGAAACTTCAAAATGTCTATCACTTTTATGTGGCAGTGTGGTCAGTAAACTGATGCACCACTGTTATGGGTGTTAACTGGAGATCAAACTGCAGAATCAAGCAGTTCACAGTTTAACGCTTCTTGCAGATTATTCGCTCTATTTGTCTAGAGTGTTCATAATATACTGCACATCACAGCTGTAAATAAGAGATATTTGTATTTCAGATTTCGTAAATCTTTCTATATCTATATCATATATATCTTCTATGTCTATCTAAAAAAGATCTGCTGTATAAAAGTCATCATACCTGATGTTGGTGTAATTTGCTTTCCACGTGTTTCTGAAGGAGAAATATCTCCAAGCCTAAATAAAATGTTTTGGCAACGTTTATAAAGACATTTTTTTTTGCAAAAGAAAATAGTAGCTTTTTAACATATAGTTTACTAAATTACAAATTGGAGTAACAATATTCACTAACACTGCTTTTCATGTTCATAATATGCTTAGTCTGCTATTCTATACGTTGATATGGTCATGCATATGTTAAGTAGTATACCGAACAGAAATTGAATTATAAAGTATGCCAAAATATGTTGCTGTTTTCATTACATATGTTGAAAGTATAGTGTGTTTGGTCAAATATGAGTAAACACACAAAGTGCAACTTCAGTTCAAGTTAGCAGAAAGACCTTTGTTGCTTTCAGGAATAAGGTGAAGCAATCCTAAGTCTCGGTAAATGCTTGCTCTTCATAGCCACGTTTTCCAGTACGTAAGGTCAGAGGTAGCACAAATGCTATACATGGTGTCAGATTCATGACCTTAATTTTTCAAGCCCTATTCTGCACGGCAGAAAGCTATTCCATGCTTCTTTTGTGTCTTTCTTGGGTTGTCTTTTCCTTCTCTCTTTTTTCTTTTTTTTTTTTTTTTAATTTTTCCTTCTTTTCTTTCCCTTCCACCCCTACACCCTGATACAGCAATTCCCTTTTAAGAAAAGAATATATTCTTAAACATAAGTTTCACGGGCAATGTGTTCTGATGTCAGAGTGGCTGTGAGTCACACTGATAGCCTAACAAAACCTGCACCATAAATCCCTGATACTGCATGTTTCTAGTTAAGCTACTGCCTTTGTGGTGCTCTGGACCAGTTTGGGGCCCACTAGCATCATCTCCTTGGCACTTTTTTCTGTTCCCTGTAGATCCTTTAACATGAAGAAGGAGGGACTTCATGTGAATAAGCTCTTCAAGAAATCTTCCTTGGATGTATAAAGCTTGAGTCTCAGAAACGCAGAAAAGCATTCATTCAAAATTAAGAATGAAACAACTGACGTGCACTTATGGGTTGATCCTTTGATAGGTATCATTCCCAAATCAAATTGAAAAGCTTTCTAGGAACTCTCCTGAACAGATCTGTGGAGTGCCTTCTCCCGTGCATCTTACCCAAAGATCTGCACAATTCATTAAACCCTCCTTTTGAACGGTGACATTAGGAGTATCGTTACTTGCTACAACAGAAAAAGTACTCTCCAAAATGCATATTCTGAATGAGAACGAGGCGTTAAGGGTCAGATAATTCACACCTGAATGACAAAACGCTGTGAAGAAATGCTTCTCACTGAATAATGGGCAGATTTTCCTACTTACACAGTTAAGACGATCTTAAACAGTAACCATGCATATTTTAACAGATCTGTAAATAGCAGGGAGCCAAGGTACCTATAGCATAGACATTGTTTTGGTGCAGGATGAGTTGGTGTCACACTTTGACTCAGTAAATTATTATAATTAAGTAAAAATAATCCTATTATTCAAACGTGTATTCATTAAAGGAGTGTCCGCTGTATGTAGTGTTTACATTTTTCAAGAACTTGCCACAGGTGGCATCCAAATCTGGCCTCAGACACATAGGTACAAAACTGCCACTTGGTCTCCCACTACAGCTGTTATACACACTATGAGGAATACACTGATTAATATCCTTTTGACTGTAGTGTCTTATCATCATGATAACAGCATTGTATGTTTATGGAGGTACAGTCTTTCATTGATACACACTGGAATTACTCCTGTTAGCATTAATGGAAGCCAGGCTAATATTCTGGGACACTGCGCTATCTTAATATCCTTTTCTTTAATGGGAAAAACACATGTGAAAAGTAGCTATTACTGCAAGGCCCCTAAAAGGCAGGAAAGGAACTCAGCCATAATAGAAAAAATTGAGCACTCCTCTGGTATCACATCTGAGATCCAAGCTGTTTGTACTTAGAAAACAAAGAAAAGTGCTGACTAGTGTTGCTGTTTGTCCTAGCAAAAAGTTCTACACCCAAGGCAGGAGAAATACTGAGAAGCACATGTTGCCAGAGTAACGTTCTTTAAAGCACGTGTGGGGAGGGGGGGTGGGGGGGAAGACACCAGAAAATTTTTAGGTTTGCTTATTTCTTTTTACAGTCATAAGTGAAAAAATAATTAATTTTATAAGGATTGCAAAAAGCATAGGAGCTTTGACTAGTAGTCTATGGAAAGCAGACAAATCACAGTCACTGCTGATTTCATCATTGCATAAGGCCTTAGAGAATGGAAATCTTGGCCCACAGTGAACTACTGCAGCACATGTTAGAGCCTGCGTGATATATATATATATTTGTGTCTGAAAGTGGGATGCCAACTGGTCATGGATGTAGCTGTGCTTAAGGAGGAATGGGACACCTCTTTCTTCTCAGGGATAGAGAAAAATGCGCCTAGAGTAGGGGAAGAGACATAGGTATGGCCTGCAGGTAACAAGTCTAAAGCAGCTGTTGGGTCTTGTGGAGAACGGTTTCCCTGTTTCCCAAGGTAGATCATAGACAGGAAACTGCTGACTACATGTCCTTTGACTCGACTCAGCACCCAGAAAGCATGCTGAGTTGTGATGAGAGTTTGTTAGCACTAAAATCCCTACTGAAGAGTTGTTCTTGACATTCCATGACGGCAAATGGAGAGAGACTGGGTTTTCAATTAGCCTTTTAGTAGAGATATTGTTTAAATGCCCCAGACTGCCCCATCCATACAAGGACAGGAAGTCGAAATGAATGACGTGATGAACTACACTGTTACTTGCAGAGCAGTTGGACCAATGGATTGTTCTTCATGAGCACAAATGGACTTCCTCCAATTACTTTGGTGGCAGAGATACTGACACAACCGGTTAGCACAGACCTAGCTGCCAAGGACCAGCATTTGTTCCTCTCCTTGTCTTCACTTGAACAATAGATAAATTTGTTTGGAGTTAGCAACCTTTTCTTAGTTTCTTAGTTGATTGATTGCTGTTTATATAGCTAATTTTTTGCATCAAACACTGAAGAAGCCCAAGTACCCAGGTAAATGCAAAATTATGCCTGGCTGAAATGTATTTGAATCTCTAACAACAAGCAAATAAGAGTATTTTACATGGGTATCAACCAATGCCAATTTCACAAAGTTATGATGTGATTTAAAAAAAAAAGTTTGTTAATAGATGAGCATCGGGGGTTATGTATTTATCAGATTTATTTATTTGTTAGATCACTCAAGGCAGGTAAAGTTTAGCTTTTTTTTTTTTTGCGAGGCATTTCTTCAATCCTGAAGTCAACACCACCAATGAGCTGAGCGACAGCCGATGTGCAGAACAGATATACTGAGGTACAGGACAGCTTTATAGGAGAGATCACTATAGCTAATTAGTTTAAATTCTAATAAAGAATAAATGACTCTATTTCAAGTCAGCTTAATTTCCTGCGCTTGTGAGCCACACTTTGAAAAGGACAACGTAAAAAATAAAATAGGCTTTATTTTCCTGATATGTTCCGATCATTAGATGAGAGCTGTCCCTTCAAAATGGCATGTTTTCTGCCACCATCACCTTGTGCAAGAGATTCGAGAGCTTATTCATTGCAAGAACACGTCAGCCAAAGCTCGACTCTAATTGGCCTGATACGCTGCCGTTCTCGCGATTTAATACATTTCTCCAGCAATTTTCCTTTAAACAACAATTTCCTTAATGTGAGAAAAGAAGGCGTGCCTCGGGGAAAAGAAAAAAAAAAGAAAAAAAAAAGGTACGACGAGGCGAGTGACAGCGGAGAGGAAGAGACTACATCGACCACGCAGTCTGGTGGCCTTTTCTGTTCTCCCGCAGTTTATGTGAGCGAGGGACCTTCGTGCCGCTGCAACCGGTGTCGGCCCCGGGAGCGGCTCCGCTACGGCCCCGCTCCGGAGGAGCAGAGAGCCACCTCTGCGTGTCTGAAATCGTGACATACATTCGAACAGCTTTGTTCTTCATTGTGGGTTCAGCTCCTTTGATTTCTGAGCGACTTTTGCTTATAAAAACTTCCAACAACCCAACGACAAAGAGCTGTGTTTTATGCAGCCCTTTCATGTTGGTTCCGTTTTTATTCGCTTTTAATTGCAGTTGGTGGCTCGGGAGATGGTTGGATTCGTGTAATGTGCACCTTGGTCGTGTGCCGGGTTAAACTCAGAGCCTCAGCCAGTGCGGTGCGGGGAGGGCTTGTCCCTAGTCACAGGAGGGATGCGCGGGCTGTGGTCCATAAGGTACGACTCGCTTTGCTCTTCGCGGGTAACTCTTGACGTACGAGCAGGAGGCGAGGTAAGGCTTCACGTTTATCCCACCTCCGCTTTACCTGATCACTTGGTAACATTGACCCAGCACCAATGCCGACACAAATAAGAGACTTACCTGCTAGGTCACGTCCCCTCTCCTCCGCCCATCGCTGCCTGATACCCTCTAAAAACAGCCATCATGCAAACGGGCTGCGGAAAGAGTCCCTCGTGCTGATATATGCCAGGTACGGGTTTTGTCAGGAAAAGTGAAATATCCGAAGCATTTTGTAATACAGTAGATTAATTTTAATTGCCCGGGTAGAAACTAAAAGAAGACTGTCTCTAACCATAGGCTGGGGGCTGACTTTATTTGCCAATATCAATATTTGTGTGGAAAGCTTAAAATATGTTGTTTTTCCAAGAGCTAGAGTTTTAAAAGGGGAGGAGGAGGCCCGTGGATGAAATATAGCAGCATATCGGTTAACCACTAAGTTCTTTTTTATATTCATCTAGCCGTTTCTGGTGAGAAGGGCAGAGCCTCTAAAGACTGGGGGATAGATGCTCCTTAATGCACGCTAGCATTTCAAAAGATACAGGCAGCTCTCAGCAAAGGACAAAATAAGGCTGAGACTGTGCAGAGCTGGGTGCTCGAAGACCGGAATAAAATTGCGCTGTGGCTTTCAGCGTTGCTAAATTACACATTTTTAATCTGATCTAGCATACATCGCATTAAAAAAAAAAAAGAAAGAAAGAAAGAAAAAAGCGATGGTTCTTTTAAACGAGGGAGCCTTGAAAACCAGCCGTCCCTGTCAAAGCAGCTCAATGCATCCATTTTTTACCGCCTCCGACCTGAACAGAGTTCCCTGTCCCTTCTGTCTCACACCTTCCTTTAGCTTCGTGCTTAGAAACCAGAGTGTCGACCCATATTTCATGCCTTAGAAGAAATCAATTCATCTGAGAATGACAAGGCAGCCCCCCACACACCTTTCAGGCCCCTCGATACATTCAGAGCCTGGGGTCGCTCCGGTAACGCAGCCGGTATATTTTCGGAATTGTCCCAGTATTAATCAAACTGCCAGCAGGGAAGACCGTGTAGCTTGCAGAGGAGGGCTTTTGTTTTGGTTTGCTCGTTTGCGGAGGTGCGCTAATGCTTAGTGCTCTACAGTCATCGTAGAGGAGAAGGGGTGGTTGGTTAAAAAAAAAAAAGAAAAACAAAAGAAACCCACCAAACCCCAAAAAAACAAAACCGGCTTTGTTTATTTAGACCTAAAACTCTTAATCAACTCCTTTGAGGGAGCGCCCCGTCCTTGGAATAAATTTCCGGGAATGGGGTGAGAAGTAAATACTCACCCCTAACATAGTGCATAACATGCTACTGAGCTTTTTCACCTTTGGACTTTTCTCCTTAGACGCCGATTTCTCTGATAGGAAGAATGGTGCTTGTGTTTTGCCTTGCGTGTATCTCTATAATTTCTTGGAAAGCACGGCGGAGCGAGTTGGGGGTGAGGATTTGGCTTTCAAAGAGAAGATCCAGCTGCTGCAGCACAAGCCCGGCTTGGCTAATTCAAGCAGCAGGTCTGCCCCACGGAAAGGCGGGTGGGACAAACGTCTCCTCCAGGAGCCGTGTCTTCTCCGACTGCAGGCAGAGACAGGCTGTGCCTGTTTTTCCCATGAACCTGAGTGGAAAGCCGCATCCTACTCCTCTTATTCGAAGTGCGGAGCAAAAAAACAAAAACAAAAACAAAAACAAAAACAAAAACAAAAACAAAAACAAAAACAAAAACAAAAACAAAAACAAAAACAAAAACAAAAACAAAAACAAAAACAAAAACAAAAACAAAAACAAAAAACGCCCCACGGATCCGAGAAGCATCTTTAGGAGCAGATCTCTTTTTCCTGATAGTGCCAAACTGCACGAGGCTTTGGGTCCCACGGCCCAACTTTCAAATCCTTTCTAAACTTGAGAAAGGGCTACAACAGCAGCCCGATAAAGCATAGATTAAATTCTTGTAGGATTTGTTTTTATAGCACATATGTAAGCAGGATTCATTACAATTTGAACTAGATCAAGATAAGAGATTAATGCTTTTATAGAGCATCTCTGCTGACATTTCCTATGGGGCTAAGAGTAAATCCACACACTAAATATTATCTCATTCCATTTTGTGTTGAGAGAAACGTTAGACGGTTTAAGAAGAGTCATTACACGTTGCAGGAAGAAAATTGTCGAAGTCCGTCCAGCTCTGACAGTAGTCCCGCTTTCCTAATGGGCGGGGAGCGACGGGAGAACCTTTCCATTCACAAGTTTTCCCCCTATATGCGTTTGAGGAACATGAAATCTTCATTTTGTCTGTCCAGGTGTCATATAGGAAACCTCCCGAACAGCTGAGGTACTGACAGAGCGCCAAACTGCAGGAACCGTGAAATGATTGCTGTCGTTACGTTTTGGCTGGTTTGTGCGCAAACTATGAGAGCGTCAGAACCTCGGGTCTGGCTGGGAAAGGCTCTAGGCTCGGGCTCAGCATAATGAGAAGCGACACATCACCTTCCCTGAGTGAGGTGAGCGGGGCTCAGCGGTCTCCTCCTCCGCCCACGCACAATGCACAGTAAGTTACCAATGAGGAGAGTAGTCGATTTGCTCGTACACGTTCACTTATCTCAGAAAGGGTTTTGGTAACGTCGCTTCAAACAGCGTCAATTAAACACTTCCCGTCAGAGCGGAAAATCTGAAGGCTACGTACCTACACTAGAACCGATTTTTGTTTGTTTTCCTAGGTGAACAAAAGCTGCACTTGAGGAAGAAAGTTCGTTAAACGGGGCCTGGATCGGGACCTTTTTTGCAGCCTGGATGTGGAGACCCGAAGACCAATCGTTACTTTTAGGCATTAGGTCAGTGCCTCCAAAACTCAACTTCTTTCAGTGTTTATTGAGATGTATTGCACTTTTTTTTTTTTTCCTGGCAGTAAGAATACTTCACATTATTCTTCTCACAAATAGGATGTCTGGACAATTATAACTCAGCCAAGCTAGATTTTGAAACTGTAATTTGCAGATTGCCACATTCCACGGGGAGGAAGATGTGGATCGAGTCGCGGGGTGTCTTTTTACACCTTCTTTCGCCTCTGCAGGTCTGGTCGGTCGTTCCCAGAACCGTGTGATGGAGACTGAGAGGGTGTCTCTGTAGCCTGACTCCTGAACTGACCTCATGTAATAAAATCTCTGGGTCTGAACGGGAAATGAACAACTAGGTAAAGCCTCAGCAAAGAAAACAGAAGGCTTATGGAAATTCAGAAATACTGAACCATCTGAGCAGCTGTTTTTCTAGATAGTCAGTTCTTTTCCTATTTCACGGAGTCTCCTTCTCGCCGCGGCTGTTGGGGTATTCGCTCCAGTTCAAGGAAATGCACCGCTCCCCTTCTTGCCAGCCCTCAGCCGCCTCCTCACTGAAGGGGCTATTACCCCGCGGGAACATCCCGCTCTCCTCTTCATAGCTTCCCCTTCCATTTTCCCGGATAACAGGAGTGTGTCTATATGGAAGGAAGAGAATAATACTCGAAAAATTCGTTTAGCCCAGTCCCGGGCAGCGCTGATTTCTTCCCATTCAGTCCCTCTTCTGGAGGGAAGAGTTGTTGTAAAAAAGATTAAAAAATAAAAATATCTTCTCAGTATGCTGGCATCCATAGTTAAAACCCGGTATCAAAACTAAGGAGGAGGGGCGGGGGGGTTGGGGGATACCTGGGCATTTGGAGGGCAGTT
>NW_010389579.1:13855-14979 GCF_000710305.1 Buceros rhinoceros silvestris
GGCATTTGGAGGGCAGTTCCTCACTCTTGATATTGATGCCATTCTCGCTTTATTTAAACAAAAGCTAGAATGTGAGGAGAACTGTTGAGGAGATGTCTCAAACATGCGGTAGCACTATTTCGGCTGGCTGAAAACTGCCATCCAGAGCAGCAGCAGCAGCGGCAGCTGGGACCCTCCTTACTAGGACCTCTCTGTCCAAGGCGGCTTGTCTCGTACCGTGCGGGTCCGGCATCGGACTCGCACATTTTTTTTCTAAATCCGTTCACTTTTCGGCAGCGAGACGCTTGCAATTTGTGCGGAATACTCATTCCTACGCTTGGGTCTGTAACTTCTGCTCTCAGGAAGGAGAGGAATGCGAGGGCGGAGGGGGGAAGGCAACCCGCCTTCCCCGCAGGAGAGCCCCGCGGGTGCCGAGGCGGGCAATCCCGCAGTGTGCGCGCCCGGCTTATCTCCGGGGACAGGCTTCCCCTGAGGAGCTCCTATGCATTGCAGGGGCTAGCTCCTTCACACCACCTCTGGCCACGAAACGTCTCTCCATCACACATAACACCCTTTCACAGAAGGTTTAGGAGATATTCCATCTCTGGAAACACAGCGGCACATCTGCACGCAGCCCTTAATAACCGTTGGGCTGCCTGGCGGAGGGAGTCCCCCAGGACTTTCTTCAGTCCCTGAAGAAAGATGCTTTTCAAAGCTGTCTCACCTCGGCACAGGATTTTTTTTTCCTTTGCCGCCTTCTCCCTTGGGACCTGTCCAACATCTTTTAAATGGTTGTAGCCCGTTCAAGTCAGCTTTCTGTTTTCAAGCTTTTAAGGAGAACGAATGCCATACGTGGCGCCAATTCTCCCCTAGGTTACATCGTTTCTTCCCTTTGAAGTCAGATGGGTTGCACAGAGGTAAACGAGAGCAGAATTTGGCCCCTGAAGCTAACAATGATGTGGAGCTACTCTGGGTTTATTTATTATTTATTTTACGAGGGAGGAGGGACGGAGTTTAAGATCCGGTTATAATTTGTGTCGCTTTCTCTTTAATACTCAGATATTGTAAGCGCATACATAAATCAAGGCGCTATGCCGTCGGGCAGCGCTTAGCAAAGACGGGACGAGAAGCGAGCGAAGACACCG
>NW_010389580.1:0-1080 GCF_000710305.1 Buceros rhinoceros silvestris
TACGGGGACCTTGGGCAGGGGGTGGCAGCAGTGCGGGCAGGGCACCATGGCACTGGTGCCCAGGGTCCATGTCCCCAGCACCTCCGTGGCTGACACTGGGTGTTTGTCCCTCCAGGTGAGCAGCTCCAGGCAGGGAGGGGGCAGCTGTGCCCCACACCACCCGGTTCACCCCTGGCACAACAGGGCCAAATCCAGCGCACGCTGCCTTTTCCTCAGCACCCATGGGTGCTCAGCTCCTGCAGGAGGTGGCACCTTCTCAGAGCTGTGCCCAAGCCACCAGGGTTGGGGGATGAGCCAGCGGATTGGTGATGCTGCTGATGTCCCCGGGACACCAGTGGCCCTGAAACACGGACGGGTCCCCAGGCGGTGTCCGGGGTGGCGAGCACGGCGGCGTTCTTCCTCTGCGAGGGGCTGATGGGTCAGCACTTTGACGTTGTGCCCAATGGGGTGGCCGAGCCCCAGCCTGGGGACCTCTTCCTCTTCCCGCTGGCCTCGGGGGGCCCTGGCTGGTGGGGTGCCCACGCTGGTGTCTACTGCGGTGACGGGGAGATCATCCACCTGGAAGGTGAGTGCCAGGGGGTTGTCCCAGAGTGGGGACATCCCCATGGAAGTGACACATGGTACAGTGCTCACTCCGCCCCGCAGGCAGCTCGGGGACATCCCCATCGGGGGTAGTGGCCAAGCACGGCAAGAACCACCTCCTGCGGACAAGGGGCCCGGCCAAGGTGCTGCGGAGGAGGGGAGGGCTGGATGCGGCCGCCCTGCAGCGGCGGATCCGAGTGGCCATGGACCAGGCGGTGGAGTACAACGCTGTCTCCTGCAACTGCATCCACTTCGCCCTCACCCTGCTGGGGCTGGGACAGCTCGCCCACGCCATGGTGGGTGTCACCACCCTGGGGAAAGCCGACACCTGCTCTGGCTGAGTGTCACCACAGTCATCGTCTCTTCCAGGTGTCCCCAGCACTGCAGTGATGGAGGCAGGGATGCGCCCCAGGGATGCATGGGGCTGGGGCATCCTTCCCAGGGGACCGGCGTTGTGCTGGCGGCTTTGGCATCCCTCTTGCCCATCAGTAAAGGGTT
>NW_010389581.1:0-293 GCF_000710305.1 Buceros rhinoceros silvestris
TTGCTCTGGAGCCAAAGCACCACCACTACAAAGGATTCTTCTCCCCTCCGCTCCCCTCCTCCATCTGCCTGGGGTTTAATTCTCTCCTCGCTCATTCGAGCCGGGCAATAAAGCACGTGAGAGGCAAGCCAAGAGACCGAGCCCCGTGTTGTGCTGTGTCCTGGGGAGGGGGAAGGCTCCTCCACCTCCCGGCTTGGTTCAGAGCAAGACGAAGGAGACGTCCCCTGCGGAAGGACGCGCCCCCGCACACTGCCTGCGCAAAGCGGGTCTGTCAGCCGCGCAGGAGCTGCTGG
>NW_010389581.1:523-1208 GCF_000710305.1 Buceros rhinoceros silvestris
GGTGGCAGGAAGGGCAGCTCGCTTCCCACCCTGCTGCTCACGGTCCACACGTCCTGGCTGCCCAGGCCACTCTGTCCACACAGCTCAGTCCCACCGCCGAGCCCCGCTTAGCTTTTGCTGTCAGGGCTGGGCCTTATTTCTAAGTTTCTGGGGAATTTCCAGCACAGACCAGCCATGAGACGAAGTCAGGGGAGCACGTGCCCTTGCTCAACACAGGATCTTTTCCCTTGACACAAGCCCACCTCATGCTCTTGCTGCTGAGCACACGCGTCCCTCTAAAATCCAGGAGCAGTCCCATGGAACAAAGTGATCTGCTTTCCCAATTTCCTGGTGCTGTCACAAAAGCCGAGCGCATTTGCCACGATGAGACCTGGGGTCCGCTGTTTCCCCACCAAACCTCCGACACTTGCCCGGTCCCCGGCTCCTTTGTGCTCCGGTGGGGGACGCCGCTTCTGTCTTTTCCCCACCTTCATCCAGAAGGAGCCGTGGCAGCACCGGTCCAGGCAAAGCGTCTTTGGAAAAGCACAGCAAGGAGCAGCCAGGACCGGGGGGCTGTCGCATGGGGCTGGGTTGTTGCTGGAGGGCTCTGGAAGTGATGGCCAACGTTTCACAGCAATAAGGGACAAAAATGCAGCGTTCTTCCTCGGCCTCAGGCACGATGCTTCCCCCCCGCTGCCTGCCTCTT
>NW_010389581.1:1360-1800 GCF_000710305.1 Buceros rhinoceros silvestris
CCCCCCGCAGGCACTCCCGTCCCACATCGCCTTCGGCACGCAGGAGTTTTAGGGCAAGCTCGGGATAAAGCAGCTCGGGGTGTGTAACACACGAATTGTTCTTCCCCACCGCATACGCGGTGTTTCACAAGGCCCAGCGAGAGCCCGGGTGGTCACTGAGAGTCTTTTAAAGCATTGGGTGTTTTCATGGGAAAATCCTCCGCTTCCCCCCTTCGCTGACACTGGGAAAGTTACACCAGTGCTTGTATTTACATGGCTGCATAAAATTTTCCCTGACTGCTTCTAAGGCCCAGCGAGAGCCCGGGTGGTCACTGAGAGTCTTTTAAAGCATTGGGTGTTTTCATGGGAAAATCCTCCGCTTCCCCCCTTCGCTGACACTGGGAAAGTTACACCAGTGCTTGTATTTACATGGCTGCATAAAATTTTCCCTGACTGCTTCT
>NW_010389582.1:0-4192 GCF_000710305.1 Buceros rhinoceros silvestris
ACCAGGAAGTTTAGCTCAAACCGGCACAGTGACTGAAAGGGTTCTTCTTGCAGAGTAGGTATTCTGAGTGCTATCAGAGGGTCATTTCAGGCTTTATTGACTAACTTAGGAAGACAATCTAAAGGGACAGTGCTGGTTTTATGGGCCTTTGATGGCTGTAGAATCATTCATTAGAACGATACTGAAAACATGAATAATTTTTTCTCCCCTTCATCTTGTTTCCGCTGATCTCTTGTACTTCCCTTCACATTTTTTCAAAAACCAAAGAATTATGCGTGTATTCCACCTAATAATACGCTCCTTATATGTAATAACAAAATGTAGGTTAATGCATATGCATCTTGCTTGCGTTTCTTATCTTTAATTCTGTGAGACTCCTGCTAATGCGTTCTGAGTCCCTGGGTAACCCCCGTGGCTTCCCTGAGCTCTGTACATGTGTTAGTGCACTAACCTGGACTGGGTTCTCTGGGTGCCACGCGGAGATAAACACGAGGCAATAAAGCTCACTGTGGTTGGTATTAAGCAGAGTAAAGTGCTGAATGTTTAATAGCTTTGTGATTCTACGTGTTCGTGTCATAAAGCAGCCCACACCAGAGTCTTTTGCATCCCGCTTTCCACCAGAGCTGTAACGTTCGCGGAGTTGGTCTGGATTTACAGGCATGTAGGAGATCTGAAATAATCAAGCCGTTGTAGTATATTTTGACAAATGAAACAATTACGCATTTTGAAGGGGACTTTTTCCCTTTTGAGTCATTCGAGATTTATGTTCTTAATTTCCCTCTGCTCCCATGCACATCCCCAGGACCTCTCTCTGAAATTTTGTTTTCTGATGGAAAGCATTCCTAGACTGGCACAAATACTCATGCACAATTTTGTGTCAGCAGGGACCTGATGAGCTCTGTACAGATGGTAGTTTTGCTTGTCATCAAAGATGCGATGCCTGTCTGTCTGGTTTTGGTTGGATGAAATCTAATTGCTCTTCCGGTTGACGTTGATAAACGGTGTTGACTGGAGTGCGTTCTTCTGATTGCTCCAATGAATGATGTGTACCACGTGCTGATTTTTGACTGTGAAGCACACATCTCATCAGAAGAAAGTAGTTTATTAACCTCTTGCAATGACAGGAGAGTTAGACACTATAAAATGGGAGTAAACCAGGGTCCCACGCTCCTTGGTGTTGGTGATGAATTTTCGGAAAGTTGTTAGATCAACAGGAAACAAGCTCAGTTCACGCTCCCAGGGTAGGATTTGTGCCTATTTGTATTATGCTAAATATTAGTAAAAATAGGGAAGCTATTATGTACGATACCACAAGAACTCTTGAGCTGAATCAAATTTATTCAGAATGCTATGTTTCTTTTTTTTTTTTTTTTTAGTGCAACTGGTGTATCTCAGCACAGATGTAATTGCTGGTTTAGAAATAGAATTGTCAAATTTATTCAGAATGCTATGTTTCTTTTTTTTTTTTTTTAGTGCAAAACTGGTGTATCTCAGCACAGATGTAATTGCTGGTTTAGAAATAGAATTGAGATTTGGGATGCATTAAATGTCTTTGGTGACATTTTGGCCCAAGTTCCGCTTCATTTGAATAAATAAACTTTGGAAGAGTTTTCGGGTAAGTGATTCAAAGAGAGAGATTAGAATTTCCTTGCCACTTCCAAGAAGCAGCATCTTCTGAGCTCTCCCTGTTCCCCCTGCCATGTTTGGAACATCTTACCCTTTCTTTTGTGGCTCTGCAAGTGTTCTGCCTAGCCCTCATCTCATCTCCCTCTGTGTTTGATTTCCAAATTAATTTCCTAACGATTTGTGACACTTTTCTATGCTTACTCAAATGCCTAAGACAACACCTAAACTTGTGTTCCTGAGTTCAAAATGAGGGCAAAAAGAGGCTCGTAAAGGCTTGTTTCCCAACCTGAACAGAGTACCTACTAGCTTCCTTCTTTTTTTTCTAGAAGTCTTGCTCACCCACACATCTCCTGTGTGCTAGAATTTCCTGACAGGCAACAAAAATGCTGCTTGATAAGAGTTGAGTCTTCTGTTGCTCACTTAACCTCATTTGAGTTATTCTCTGACTTTTCCTAAAAAAGATGATTTCATTTGTTGCGTTCATTTGACTTTGCAGAGCACTCAGGGAATTCTGCAGATCCTGACATAACTGAAATGATGGTAATCCGCACGAGTTTTTTGCGGTTAGAAGGTCTTTTTCACATTTACTCGTGATTTTTCAGATGGGACTTCTGGACCTACCACTCTTAGGAGTTAGGAGATTTATCTCATGTTCAGGTTCAAAACATGAAGAGAGGTGGAGGAGAGAAACTATGTTCCTTTTATAATCATCAGTTGTTATCTTCAGGATGCTGAAAAACTGGAAGGATTTGAAATAATAGCACTCAAAATGCTCAGGGAAATAGGAGGAGATATTGTGGGCTGTAAAGAGGTAATTAGACACACATGTTGTGCCTCTGTTGGGCAACATCTGGGCAGACAGTAAAAACAATAGTGTATAATTTAGGCATTTGTAAACACTTAGGGGGAAGAAGAATGTAGGATGATACCAAGAATATAGCTATGACTAGCTGCATGGAAATTAAGGAAGAAAAAAGCAAACTAATTCTATTAAACCTCAGTCTTGGGAAATGTATTAGAATTAGTAGCCTCTTTGCCCAAGGCATTTAAGCTTGGAATGGAAATTGCAGTGCCGGATCATTTCCTACAGTATCTTTACAAAGGCAGAGGAGATTATCTTAATGATCTGTGGTCCTGAGGCATTTCTAAGTTAAACTTCTTTGTTCCTGTAAACATAATGCTTTGGAAAGAATGAATGATTATCTTTTTCTGTCACCTTTTCTGCTTTTTGTTGATGTCCAAGACCCAGTAACAACATGTTTTTTTGTTGTTGTTGGCAAGTAAGAGCAATATCATCTCAAGACCTGTTCCTTCAGGAATAGTGATTGCACTTCCAAAGCTCTTACCTGGAAACCTAACGGATGTGACACTTAATTTGAGCAAAGTGTGGGGGTGTGTGCCTTTGCTCATTGTGTAGGTGTACCCCACACCCTTGAGCTTGTTTAGAGCAGTTTTTGAGTTAAAAGTCTACAGGTAACAGGTGGCCAGAAAAAATGTCAAAGGCAAAGCTATATTTAAAATCATATGTGTTGTGACATGTGGTTTGAGGGCTTCTAGTCATGATGTGATTGATTTTATTGGTACCTTTTCCAAGAATTTCCAAGAATCTTTAGTCTTATCCCTTCTGGTACTATCTATGCTATTGATCACACATTGAAGGTCAAGCACAGGACAGTCACTACTAATTTACAAACATCCTTTCAGTTTCCATGGCTCCTGAAACTGGTATTGAGCAAATCGGAGTGCTTCAGACTGACTGCTGCAGAGAAATAACGCAAGCCTTGTCCAGGGGTGGTTAGAAAGCAGCCATGTCAGAGTGCCACCAGACCCTTCCTTGCCTTACTAAATGCATGTGCTTTTTGAGGCCCCTGTGGTGACCCTATTTTGAATGTGTTGCTTCCTAACCCTGAGGTTTTTGGGGTTTTGGTTATGTTTCTGATGTAGTGGTCTTGGTACTGTCTACGTAGTGCACATCTGGGCTCCAGCATTTTCTACCACTTTGGGAGAAAAATGAGAACTGTATTTCTGGCTGTAGTTGCTCTGTGTATTCCAACATGTGCCTCTCTTGGATTGTTTAGTCTGTGGCGTAACATACAAGTTCCTGTATCTTGAATGGAAAGTAACTTGTGAAAGTAGATAGAAATAAATGTGTTCAGTTTGCATTCAAATGCGAAAGGAAGCTGTTTGAGAGAAATGCCATCCTACAGACTGCGTAGCAGCAACCCAGTGCATTCCTGTTTAGTACAGGAGATGTCAGTGCTTTTGCAACGCCACCTGCCAGAGCAGGGCAACTAACCACCCACCCGGGGTGCTCGTCCTGTGAGCCTAAGTGTGTGATTGAAAAACCGCAAGAACATTGAGGAGCCATCTGTCTCCTCTTAGGATTATATAAGGATGTAAATATCTCGCTTTGGAAAGTCTTAAGGATACACGCAAGTATTTGCTGATTCATGAAGAATTTATTGCCAAGGTTACCTACCCTCTGCAGCAGTCATACTAAAACACAGGCTGAACTATTTTGGAAGTGGCGTAGAAACCTCAGAAATGTGTCAGTGGCTGTTAAGGG
>NW_010389583.1:0-539 GCF_000710305.1 Buceros rhinoceros silvestris
TCGTCTGCGCCATCGCCCTGTTCCGATTTTCCTCACCCCTTTCCCAGAGCGCCGAGGGCTGCGTCTCTCGATTGTACAGAGCAGTGTTCACCGGGAACAGAACAAGCCTAACGCTGAGCCTAACAGTGAGCCTAACGCTAAGCCTAACAGTGAGCCTAATGGTGAGCCTAACGGTGAGCCTAACGGTGAGCCTAAAGCTGAGTCTAATGCTGAGCCTAACGCTGAGCCTAACGCTGAGCCTAACAGTGAGCCTAACAGTGAGCCTAACGCTGAGCCTAACAGTGAGCCCAAACCCTAAGCCTAAGACAGCCTAACAGTGAGTCTAACGCTGAGCCCAAACCCTAAGCCTAAGACTGAGCCTAAACCCTGAGCCTAAACCCAGACATTATCTGGGGCTGAGTGGCTCTAGGGAGAGACACACGGAAGGGCAGGGATGGTTGACAGATGGACGGACAGATGGACAGTGGCTCTGGCAGGGACAGACAGATAGACAGCGGCTCTGGCAGAGACGGACAGACAGCGGCTCTGGCAGGGACGGA
>NW_010389584.1:0-3882 GCF_000710305.1 Buceros rhinoceros silvestris
GGGACTGAGAGCAGCTGCCCAGAGGCTATCCATGGCCCCCCTCCCTTCTTGCCCCGTCGCAGCGGAAGAACCTTTCTGCTCCTCGCTGGGATCGCGGAGCGAACCAAAGTTTTTTCACTCTTATCTCGTTACTTGGCCGCCTGCCCAGAGAGCTGGCCAGAGCTTTGGCCTTGAAAAGGACAGAGTGTGTGTGTAAATATTCGCTACTCACTACTTTGGTTTTTTTTTCATTCCCCCCCCTTTTCCCTTTCCCTTTTGGTTTGTAATCACATACATATAGAATATAGTAGTGTGGCTTTACTGTATATTAAAGTTTGTTTCAGCTATCCGAGCAGACTGAGGTGTGAATTTCTTCCTTTCCCTATTAAATCCCTGCCTGTCTCTATCAGGACAGAGGGATTCCGTTAAGGTAAATCGAGGAGTGGGTACCTCAGTCCTTAACAGAACCAAATGATTTTTTTTTCAGTAGATATGTGTCCCCAGAAAACCTCAATTGAGATTACATATTCACTGATGTTATTCCTTGTATTATGAGCTGGTAATTAAACATGAAGTGTTTTTTGTTTTTTTAACATAAAGGTATAAAGGCATATATGACAGAAAGTGAACAGCAGATGAAAAAAGATTTAAACTTTTCGCTGGGAAAAGTAGCTCTGTTTAAGCCAAGAAAACCTGAGTGAATAATGGCTGATGAGAGCTGGGTGCAAAGTGAAATAGTTGGTAAAAGGGGAGGGGAAGTGCTGCTCGGGAAGCAGTGATCACGGATAACGGAAATGCCTGTAGGCCCTTGCGATAACCATGGAAAACTTGAGTGGTTTCGGAGTTAAATCATTCTGGAGATCTATGGAAATAGTTTCTCTACCCTACTTGATTTAGAAGCTCTTACTTCTGAGCAAAGCCCTTGAAGGCCTCGGTGTGGTGGCCCTTTTTGTCCTATCTGAGTTTGTCTTCTGGTGCTTAGTTCAGGCACTGCTAATGCAGTTCCCGTTTTCACACTAATTAATCCGTTTAGTATCTGCTCGTAGCTTTAGCCTCAAAACGCTTTGAGAGACTTTTTATCATTCTGCAGAGGGAGCTGTGGAACACTGGAGCCCAGACTTCCAAGGCACTTCAGAAATAATTAGGTTCTTTAGGCACCTAGATTTACCTTTTGTGTATTTACTGCCTTGGCCTCCCAGCCGGGGCTGGAAAGCGAGATAACTCATTGGCGGTTACGTGAGCATTTCCCAACTGGGGCAGAAACACCCAGTTTACGAAGCTCCTTTTGGAAGTTACTTGTGGTGCACCGTCTGGAGCAAAAGAGCTTCAAAGATGGCAACTAGCGAAACCAGAACCATGCAGCCAGTAGCACAAGGGCATTCATCAGGCTCTGAAGAGCCAAGCAGCAATTAACTGGTGCCAGGGTGGGCCTAGAGACTGGATTGAAGCAAGCTGAAGAGGAAGGGTGTTTGTGTTGGAGCGGATGAGGGAGTGCGAAGGGGGAAGCTCATCATAGCTACAACTGACCTGTGTACACCAAGACCTGGCCTTGCCATGCTCCCCCAGCCCTGCTCAGGCTTTGCTTCATTAAAAACCACATTGATTAGCAGAGGAAACTGAATCGTCACATTGGTGGAGACACCCGGCTGACAAGAGCAACTGTGGACAGTAAGATTCAGTTTAAGATCTCCTAGCTGCTCTGATAAAATGGGATTATCATGGCTTGCTATTGTCAAATCGAGTTATAAACTAGGTATGCTTTTAATATAAGCTCTGTGTAGGGCAGATCAAAATCTGGCTGGAAAGTTTAAGATAGTAGAAGAGTGAATGCTGTAGTAAGAAGTAATAGGAAATAAAATTTTGATATCATACTGTATTAAAATGCTTCACAGTCAAGCAACCTGAACATGGATTTTAAAAAAACCCCAAACAATAAAATATGACTCTTCTATAAAAAGCTACTTGCCACAATACAATAGCGTCAGGGTTGGTCACTATCATTTCATGCTGCCACCTGCTGCTCTCGAATTAGAACAGGAAAAAGTAATTGGTACCTTTTTATCAGTCTCATGCCTATTTACTACTTGTTAGGTTACGCTCGGTGCCACATATGGCATTACAGTTTTTAACGGCAGATGTTCTCCAGATCTTCACTCTGCCATTGCTGCCTCTGTCCTTTTTTTCTCGTGAAAGGATGCGCCTTCCAAACATAAAGACGCTATCACTCCAAACCCTGCCACAGGCTTTAGGTTAAGAACTATTAGTCCTAAATAGTTCGTTGAAAGTCAATGTTACATGGCTATTCTGTTAAAAAGTAACTCAAGCCATAAGTTCTGTGATTTTGTGGTACACTAAAGACAAAAGAATACGCTGGGATCGTTTGTAACAAAGATTTTTATGTCAATATGTGAGTTTTCTAACGCTTGCTTAGAGGCGTAGGACTTTTGACTCTATCTATAGTTACTTTGGTTTGCACTTACTTAACCTACTCAGAGTTAAAACCCCTCTCACATTTCCTGTTGGAATTGCCGTGTTTTCCTGCCATATGTATCTGGAACATCATCAATGGACTTCTAGAAACTGACACTGGCAGGGTTAATTTCTTATAGGACTTTTGACTCTATCTAGTTACTTGGGTTTGCACTTACTTAACCTACTCAGAGTTAAAACCCCTCTCACATTTCCTGTTGGAATTGCCGTGTTTTCCTGCCATATGTATCTGGAACATCATCAATGGACTTCTAGAAACTGACACTGGCAGGGTTAATTTCTTAGTGGTTTTGAAGAAAATATTATCCATCCTGTTTGCTATAGTAATTGGAGAAAAAATGTTAAAATAAGTAGTAGTGTTGTCAGTAACTAGTACTGGATAAAAAAAATACACAAAAAAGTCAAAGAAAATATACTGTATTCCTTAATTTGCAGAAGAATAACATACAATAAGTAGAAAAATAGTATTGAAGATCCATTAAAATACTCTGTATGATACAGTGGAAGAATATCCAGCTGAAATAATCCCCATCATGGTGGTGGCTGTTTCTTCAGCTTCTGCCTTGCTTTCATGCTTTGTATCTTTTCGTCTCTTAGTGCCTGCAGAAGTTTATCTAAACGGGAATGAATCATAATTTGTCATTAATACTTAATTTGTTTTTCTTAGAACTATTGTAATGTGTTAAACTATTAACATTCCTTACAATTTTTTGTTTAGCAAATAGCCGAAAACTTAAGTTTATCACGTGTATTGAAAATAACAGGTGTTTAAATGGAAAAAGGTATGTATTGCTGTAACAAAGAAAAAACCTATTAATTTCCCGTTCTGAAAAGCAAACCAGCTATCAGAATTTCTGTGAGACCTTCCCTTGAATGTGTATATCTGATGGACATTTTTCCTGTGTTCTTGTAACCTTCGCACACCTGAAAGTTTTCTGCCGGGCAGCTTGTGGCCATGAAGGAAATGATGAGCATCAGACCCTGACTGTTGCTGGCCTCCAGTAAGGAACTCTCCATAATCACTGCCTCCTGAGCTAATTTCCTGTATTTGCCTCATGTCCAGCTGACAAACTCTTTTTTTCTTATGCCCTCACCTATCTGCAGTCATCAGTGGCGTTTATTTTTACATCAAGGCTCATTTCCAGCGGCAGGATCTCAGTAGTAGTGGACACATTTTGCACGTACAAACTCCCTCCGATTACAGTGGTGTCCGAATCGGTTCTTTGCTAAGAATGACTCTGGGGGTTTCGTCCCTGTGTGCAGAAGTAACCACGTCCATAATTCTTGTGCCTCCTCTAATCTGCACCCCCAGCAGGTTCCCCTTGAAGCCGTGTAGGTGACACCGTGTGCTCCCCCAGGCACCTGCGGCCAGCAGCAGGTAGGAGCAGGGCTCCAGCCCGCGGGAGCGCTGCC
>NW_010389585.1:0-10293 GCF_000710305.1 Buceros rhinoceros silvestris
GGCCACCCGTAACCCCTGCAGCGGGGGAGGGCTGTCAGAGGGACTGCGTGCCCGGCTCTCGGGGGGCTTTGCTCGGGGTCGCTGTGGAGGGGGGCCGGCGTGTGCTGAAGGTGGCCTCGGAGGCACGGCCTTGAGCTGTTCCTGTTAGAGCATGCACTGAAATACCCGCTGCTTCCCTGTACCTGCGTGTTCTTATGTGTCTGAATTCAGCTGCCTCGAGTTAACAGCATCTTTGATTGTTAGAAGATATTTTTAAAATCTCTTAAATTGTTCACAATACTGATAACTCATTCCTGTCTGGAAATAATAAATTTTTGTTGTTGTTGTTATTTTAATAAGACAATTACAGTTGTCACTTTTTTGTACTGGTTTTGATTTGTGATGTACATAGGGTAATGTCGTCACATTAAAAAGTTACTAAAATCTGGTTTGGAATGCAAGTAATATGTCATCTACTGCTCATAACCTGAAAGTTTTATGTCTGCTTATTTCTGCACAAATGTAATGTGGCAACATCTCTCTGATATACCTCTTTTATTTAACATAGCAAAGTTATTTTGAAATTTCTGGCTTCCTTGAAGGTCTGTGCCATGCCATTACTTAGGTTTTTTGGCATTTAAACCCAAGAATTTTATTTCTAAGACCTCAGGTAGAATTGTACTCCAAATCTGTTATTATTTGAGTACAGTGCTTCTTAACTACACCAGTAAAAAATTAGTTGGATGGTTATAATTAATCTAGTTAATTAATGAATTAATTAAAATGTAATATGAATATTTAAAAAATTAGTTAGTGATGGTTAGCACTTGACCAAACGACAATGGGCCACGCTGATCTGGAGCAATTCCAGTCTCAGCAGCAGAATTAGGCCTTTTGGAATTGAGTCTACACATGCCCCTGAGCAACTAAATCCAGGATTGTAGAGGACAAGCTGGACATGTGCCTTTTACTGTGTTCCTGGTGAAGGGAACAAGATCCCTCTGCTACAGCTGGGTTTAGTCATCAGAGCAATCTGTGAGGGGCATCATTGACCTGTTAAGTTAAAGCAGTCCTGAAATTGCCGCTCTGGGTTGGATAGCACTTGCTGGCTGAGAAATCCGGAGGAGGTGCTGATGTAGAATGAAGGTCCTTTCCTTCTTCTGTAGGTAGTAGGATAGGCACCAGGCAAGCAAGAGATGCAGCACCTCTGTTTTTACTGTATATAGATTTCTTCATTGTGGACAGAACGGTGGAACTAAATAGGGGAGAGTAATGGGTGAGTTGAGTAGTTAGAATGTCACAGTAATTTGTTAATGAAATGCCTGAAGATACACAGTAGGTCTTGTCACTGATGAGAAAAAGATAGTTGTATCAGAAAACGGAAGTGTGTGCTTAAAGGAGATCCTGTGGCAAAAGTTTCATGCTATGATTTTCTGTGAATCCGCTTTTTTGGTAAAAATCATTAGAAGATGAGATTGTGGCGCTGGCAGAGATACTAAGAAGCGCTTCTTTATTTGTTAAACCTTTTCTGTGTGAGTAGTCCTAGAATACGAATTATTTCAATTTAGCCCTCTTAGTAGACCCTTGCACTCCAATACAATTTTTAGAGCACAGTAAGAATTCATAACATGTTTTGCGATGTTAATGATATAAAATGAAGAGGAAAAGGTCTTTCCTGGAACAACAGCGATGCTAAGCGGAGCCAGCGTCCTGCAAAACTGTAAGTCAGGTGTCTCGGAAAAATACAGGGATTGTGTTTCAGAGTACCAGCTTCTTACACACTTTTTGGATGAAAAATATTAATGTGAATTGTATGTAAATCTATCATGACGAAGAGTACCCAGGGGACATAAAGCACTGTTCCCGTGTCCTACATAGTACATCTGTGGGTGGGTAATTTCAAGTGTATTGCAGTCCTATTGACTAATCTGTCGCAAGGTCAGCTCGATGTTACTAATGTCCATCTGTTCACCTGCTATGGTAGTGGGTATAATTTTGCACATAATTCTGGACATTTCATACATTCTCAGAGAATTCTCTATTTAGAATTCTGTGCCTCTGGTATAGATTTGTCTTCTCTCGGCAACACTTTTCTTTTGCCAGTAAGACATGAAATGGTTGGATTTTTCCAAAGAGACGTATGGCAAAATGAAGCTGTTGCCTGTAAAGCCACATCTACAGTAGCTTTCCACAGCATGAAGAAACTGTTTGAGGAGGTGAGGGAAGAGACCTTTTCCAACCTGCACTTACTACAGTGGTGCTGATAAGAGTTTCTAGTTTAAACCAGGACTAAAACAGAAATAGTTCTGTCCATGACAGTTGCATTCGTGTTGGTGTAATCAAGAACAGGATTTGGGCTTGATACAGTTCTTGTGTTTGTTTGGTTATGGGTTTTGGGGGTTTGTTTGTTTGTTTTTGACAGAATATTCTCTTTTTCTAAATAATAATACTGGTCCATGTACTGTCTACATTTCATTTCAGGTGGTGGAAAAATAAGAAACAAAATGAAACCTTTCCAAAGTGTTTGCCTTTTCAAGCACCTGCTTGCCAATTGCTACTGTCACAGTCAGCTTCACAGCTGTCTTATCCCTTCTGCTGCAAAGAAGATAGGTTATGTGGTGGGACTGCACAACTGTGGATTTTGGAGACCAAGGTCTTTATTGGACACAGCTAGATTCACTCCGTCTTTTAACAGTTGGCATAGGAAAAACCATTGGGATTCTCGAGCACTCTGGAAGCATGAGGCTGTGCAGAAATATCTAGAGACTCTAAGCAAGGAATACCAGCAGGTTAGTCATCTGTTAAATGCTGACTCAATAAATGACTTTGAGCAAAGAACCCTCAGGAGAAGGTGTGCTGATCTGTCTCCCATTGCTGCTGCATTTCAAGAAATCAGAGGGGCTGAAAAAGAAGTTCAGGAGTTGGAAGCCATGTGCAAAGGTAAGGAGAGCACATCTACTTACTTGTTTCAAAACAGTTGCTTTGCTTTAAGTAAATTTTATTGCCCACCCTTTGAGGAAGGCTTTTAGATGTTATATCAGCCCTGCAACACTCGCTGGTCTTGCTTTCTCCTGGGAGCTTGTGCACTGCTAGAACTTCCTGCATCCAGCCACATCCCTCCATTTTTCGTCTCATTCACTTCTGTGTGAGGTCTTAATTGGCCATTATTTGAGAAAAAAACATTCCTAGACATGTGAGGAAAGCACAGTAGGAAAGCTACCTCGATAGGCATTGGGCCGAAAGAGGGAAACATCGGCCTGAAGAGAATGGGGCTTACGTTAAGGGAAGTGAGGGAAAAGTGAAGGGCAGGAGAAATGGGTAGCCAGTAGTGTAAATGGAGGAGGGTGGAAGTTCATGTTGCTTTTCAGAGAGAGAACGAAGGGATGTTGATAAAACAGTAAAAGCCATATTGAAATAAAGCTGGTAAAAAGCTAACTTGTTTAGAAAGGTGAAAAACATTAGTATTCTTTAGGTTTAGAAATAAAGAGATGTGTATGCTTTTGGAAAAAATAATGGATATTGAAAATGTTTCAATCCCCAGCCCTTTCAAGTTCTCTTCACTGGAGAAAGAGGAAAAGAAGAGAAGATGAGGAGGGACAAAAATTTAAGGCTAGAAAATAAATGTTCTTGGGAGAATTAGAAACTTTTAAGAAAACACTGGAAAATTCACACTTCAACTTAAAAAGGCGATTTTTGGAGCAAGTAAATATAATGAAGAGTAGTTCCATAAATTATGATGTGGATGAATGAAATGGGTTCTAGTTTAAAGAAGGGAAAATAAAAGAATGGAAGAAAATTACAGCCAAGAAGTTAGTGAAATGGAGCCAAATTATTCTGTCTGTACTGTTTATTTTGTGGCCAAGGTAAAAACCGGATGTTCTCTTCATTTCCCCACTCTTTGTTTTCCATTTCCCTCCCTAACCGATCCTCTTCTCTGTAGTACGTGAATTCCTCACAATTGCTACAGGAATTTATATTTGCAAAACTCAGTGAAGCATAAAAATAGTATGTCCTGGTTCGCCACTGATGATGTGAGTCATGGGGTAGATTAAGTGAATTCTTAAAGATCAGGTTTGCAGGGAGGTGGGAATGGGACACCAATCTTTTGAACCTTAGGCATGTTGGTGACCACCAGACCGTTTTTTCATCTCTGCTGACAGGAGTTAATGTGATACTCTTTATCTAGCTAATCAATAATGATGACTTTGGACCAGCAGAAGCCTTTGATTCAGTACCAGCTTTGGGTTGTAGTTGTGACATACTGGTAGGGAAATTTATACAGTTCTTGCCTTATGTACGGAGTTTTCAGGTTCAAGTGTTGATCCGACATCTTTTATTTAAGGACAAAATCCCCAGAGCATAAATTAAGAACTGCAGGAGACAGAAGGCTAGAAACCTCGTTATTATCATCATACCATGGTTTGTAGTGTTCACCTTAATGTTGCCGACAAATGGTTGAATATGTGGGTGTTTCTGGGCAAGTCTAGAAACAAAAAATTTTGTTGCATGAAAAATTGTAATAAGGGAAACTGAGGCACAAAAACACGTGCAGGCATGGTTTTGACGTATTTTGTCAAATCCATTTGTGTATTTACCCCTGAACTGTCATGTCAATCTGTGTGACATCAGTGTACTGAGCGTGAGTAACTGTCAGGTGGGACTGGCATCTGTTTGATGCAGACTTTGAGCCATAAGGTGAGGATTGAGAGGTAAGATATTTGCTGTTCTTCCCAGCGCACCTGAAAAATACGATCATTTAGTTAGCAAAGTAATCCTGGCTTGGGCTGCTCTTATTTGGTATTTCTCGCTGGCAAAATGCAACAGCAAGCTTTTCTGTGCTGCAGTGCACATCTTTGGACGTCTGTATTACGATTTGCTCTAAGCTGGGTGAGATTGGCTAACATCTATTCCTGTTGTTGGAGTTCAGAGCTAGGCAGTCGAGATGAGAAACAACTTCTAGAGCTTGCCTTAGAAGAGAAGGAGACCCTGGATAAAAAAATCAACATGTTGTGCAGAAAGGTGAGCCTGAGGTTAAATTTTACGGCTTTGTAAATAAAGATGTCAGAAAAACGTTCCTTTGTGATCTTACCAATAGACTCTGACACTTGTGTTTAATGAAACAGAAGTCCAGCTTCTGTACTCTCCCTGAAAAGAAGTGGCAACATTAATTACTCATAAGCTTCTTACTGACAATCGTGTCTTAGAAGCTTATTATTTCAGTCATTTTTGCTTGCTTGCACGTCTGTCTGCAGATGCTAAAGGGGATTGAAAAAATCGTAAGTCTGTGCTATTGACACCTGACATGACATCCTAGTAACTGTTTGTGGCAGCAGATCATGCATTCTTGAAAGATATCTGATTGGAACTTGCAGTCTTTCATTTTCTTTTCAGCTGACAGCACCCCATGAGTGGGGAAATTAATTATAAACAGAAAAGTTGGAACGATTCAGTGAAGAGCTCAACGTCTGGATCTCATTTCTACATTCAGATTGAAATAATATGAAATGGGACTTCCTGAAAAATAAGATTAATATAAAATTGGCTAGGTTATAGCTAATAACTTTGCGTTCATAGGTAGTTGGGGCTGGAGTGGGTGACTTGGCATGTGACTTTACAGCGTCTAATTTGTAGCTAGCTTTCCTGTGGATGCACTGGCTTATCCCATTTCCATACTGACTGCACTGAGTTGCAATGTCCATTGGACAGTTTTTAGTTCTGCTTAATAATTTGCCCAAAGAAATCAGTAGTTGTGTGCACTCAAGCTGTGGCAATTGTGAAGGCTGGGTGTAAATTTGATTAAGAAGAGATAGAGAGCCATGAAAGAGGTAATGACATTCTTTTCTTTTTTTTTTTCCCTCCCTTTCAGCTTTTCCATCTTCTAGTGCCAAAGGAAAAATATGATAGAAGTCATGTCATATTAGAAGTGACAGCTGGCAGAACAACTGGAGGTCAGCAAAGTCCCCGCAGTAAAGATTACTTGAAACCTCCATTCACCCTTATTAAGCCTCTTATGGGTTATTCTTAATGCCTTTTTATACTTTAATGGTATAAAGCAATACTTTCTAAAGAAGAGTGTTAATCTAATGACTGTGGTTAGAGTTGCAGCTAAATGTGAAAACTGTTGGATGCCATTTTGTGAACTGCTATTTATATTGTAGCCCTTTATATTTTTAGGAGACATCTGCCAACAGTTCACTAAAGAAATGTTTGAGATGTACCAGAACTATGCGGATTATAAACGTTGGACCTTTGACATTGTGAACTATACACCGGCCGAGATAGGTACAGTAGTTCTGCAGACATTCCACCAAGACAATGGAATTAAAGGCAGTGTTTCTGTGCTATATTTGTCACCCATTGTTTGTCTCTCTAGGTGGATTGCATCATGCTGCTGCTCATATTTCGGGAGATGATGTCTACAGGCATCTGAAATATGAAGGAGGTACTCATCGAGTCCAGCGAATCCCTGAGATGGGCCTGTCATCGAGAATGCAGCGTATTCACACAGGGACAATGTCAGTTATTGTCCTCCCTCAGCCAGAGGAGGTAAATGAACTGTTATTCAGGGTGTAAGAGGGTGTGTCCCTGCTCACCTTTTTTGGCACTGGAGTAGGTGTTACTTAAAACCACGTTACTGTTACTGTTTGGGGATTTTATTGATTGTGCAAGACTCAGCAAGTGAACCTCAAGTTCTCTGACTTGTGAAGTTGCCAGTCCTTGGCTCTGTACCTCACGTGTTTAAATGGGTCATTAGAAGCAACTTTGCAGAGATGTGCTGTTGCCTGAAATGGCATGTAAATCAGTGATTGTTTCAATGAGTCTTCCAGCCCCAGTGCTCATAAAGGTGACTGCTACGAGTAAACCATTTTAAATTATGTAATTTATTAAGACAGGGAATATCTCTAAGAAAATATGCAGTGTTGCATATTAATGTGACTCTGCAGGTCCTTTGGATTTTTTTTTTGTTTCGTTTAAACAATTGGTGTCCTTCTTTGTTAAACCAAGGACAGTCTGCTTTGAATCTGAATGAGTGAGTGTGTTGGCTAGTCTTTCTGAATTCTCGCTGATACTGACAGTTCTCACTTAAACCAGCAATTCACACGCAAAATAAACAAAACCAGGTCCTGTAGGCTTTCCCTGCACTTTCTCTTGCTTCCTTGTAATGCTTTCCTTGCAACACTGATCAGATCGGAATGTTCCTTTCCCATCCACTGAGCTCAAACTATGCTGCAGGTTATCATGGACTCGTATTTCCTGCAATCCTTACTTGGATCTGGATACGCACATTTTTTCCTCAGTTAGATGTTTTTAAACACTGTTGCAAGAATCATTTAGGCTTGATTCATGAACAAGATCCTTGCCCTGCTGTTTAGAAGTAGGTTTTGGTTATTTGCTTATTTCTTAATCTCCCTGGCAAAGCCAGCAGTTTTACAAAAAGTTTTTGATTTGGTTTTGTTTCACACGCACCTTGTTTTGTGAAGGACCTGGAGTGAGAGTCTGAAAAAGAATAAGTGAAATACTCAAAGCATCACTTGCTTTGCAGAGATGTTTGGTTCTGCATTATTTTGAAGTATAACGATATGTGTTACTCAGGAACAATTGTAAATGAGAAGTCATTCTTTTTTACACTGTGTCATGGACATTCAGGTTTTTTTATAATGAGTGGAAAGTAGTAATTTTCTTTGTTTCTAGGTTGATGTTAAAGTGGATCCCAAAGATTTGCGTATAGATACATTCAGGGCAAAAGGAGCAGGAGGGCAACATGTTAACAAAACTGATAGTGCTGTAAGGATCGTACACCTTCCCACAGGTAAGTCTGCCTCTGTATCGTACTTCCAATCACCCT
Organism: Buceros rhinoceros silvestris; assembly: GCF_000710305.1. Classification (NCBI taxonomy): domain Eukaryota; kingdom Metazoa; phylum Chordata; class Aves; order Bucerotiformes; family Bucerotidae; genus Buceros; species Buceros rhinoceros. The sequence continues at coordinate 7,826 of NW_010389585.1, forward strand.
GCGTCTGTATCCTGAAGAGAAAGACTGTGATCCCCCAAATTGTCTCGTAGAGCGAGTTTGCAGCATTGGCCCTTCTACAAAGAAAAGACATAGCTCCTTTGGTTCTGCCCCTCTTCTAGCAGCGCAGTGTGCGGGAAAAGGGATATGAGTACCAGTGGCACAATGGTCAGCAAGTTGCTATTATGCCAGTTTTGTCTTCAGAGGGAGTGTTTAATGAATACACTGTCTTTGAAGGATGAGGGAAGAGATGGAGGGTGACATGGATGGGATGGAAAATGGAAATGATTTGTGCTGAATGCTCTGTACCTTCAGGGATAATGGCCATTTGCAACCAAGGGTGGGTGCACTTGGTCTGGCTTTAACCTGCATAGTTACGTGACTGAGAAAAAAGCAGGCCTGAAGGTTCTTATTCAACACTAGATACTGCTATTACGTGTCGAAAATACATACTCAAGGGGGAAGGTAGCGTATAGACTGGACTACTCCGTTTGTCTCAGCATTCGTTTTTATTGAAATTCAGTGGGCTTCTATCTGTCCAGATGCAGAATCTCTTCAGACACAGGAAATTCCAAGAGTAACCTGAAAACAGCTGTTTCCTATATGCCTTTTTATTTCAGAAATCGAATGAGAAGTAAAAACAAGTACTAAATTTCTTTTAAAGAGTTTAATTTAATTTCATTTTATTATTCATAATTAAGTCCAAGTCTCGCCAGTTTTGTTTAGACACTCTTCTCTGCTAGAATAATGAATTTTCCAGTCTCCAAGAGCTTAACAAAGGACTTTAAAAACTTGTGTTACACTGTTTTAAAGATGTTTCTGAAGACTGCAAATTACATTTTTAACGTGATAACTTGTTTGCTCTTTGTTATAATGGGCTTTTGATCCGAGCTCTCTTGAATCCCTCTGTAAAGGACTAGCAGTCGAGTGCCAGCAGGAGCGATCACAGCAGATAAACAAAGGGCGAGCTCTGCAGACACTGAGAGCTAAGCTGTACCAGCAGATCATTGAAAAACAACTAAGTCAAGAGCACTGTGCCAGGAAACTGCAGGTGAGAACATGTGATTGATTGCTGAAATTTGGAGAGGGTGCCGTGTTGTAGATTTGTTTCTGATCTTGAGTGACAGTGACAGAGCAAGTGAGTGTGTGTGTCTAACCAGGTGTGCTTACCAAGGAGAATCTTGTGTTTTAAACGGGTAAGTTTGTTTGTTACTTAACCCGGTTCAATGTGATTGTAGACTTCTCAGGCAAGGAAAAAGAGACGTCAACTGTGGCTGAAAAGAAAAAGAGTCAAAAGATGAGCTGGAGTTAGTCAAAAGGCAACACTCAGCATCACCGCATCCCCCTATTAAGGCCAGAGTTACACAAATAGAACACCCGTAAAAAGTTATTTTCCATGAAAACCAGGACCAGAAGTACCCAAAGTTAACTGTTAAAACCTGTTTCTAAACCAGAGTATTTGCTAAGAGCATACAGAGTTTTTGAAAGAAACAAGCATAGGAACAGTCCTGCCACTATGCAGTTATTGGATATGGTTTAGGTAACCTTTCAAGGAAGAGGCAGCTTCCGTAAGAGTTACCTCAGGTTATGCTGCAGACTCTTCTTTTGACGTGTGCTATGATCCTCTTCCCTTTCTTTGACTATTTTCCCATTTGTGATGCAAACTTCAACAGTGATGGACAGGAACAGAAATACTTCAGAACGGCAGAATTATTCAGTACTCCACAGTTCCCAGCTTAGCTATCGAATCACTGATTTCAGGTTGCATTTAAGTGTATTGTTCCTACGCATTGTTAACCCAGTCAAGCGATCAGTGTTTATCTTTTGTTCTTAGTTTAGCCTGAGAACCTTCAAAGCTGCATAAAGGGCTTAGGTGCACATTTATATGAATACTGCAGAAAATAGGCAAAAGTAAATTACTTTTTCTCATGTTTCAGAATTTATTAAATAAATTCCTTGTTTTGAAATACACCCTTTGGGCGCAGGTGAGATTTTTAAACAAGTGCATTTAAGCAGCCACACATTTCTCTAAGCAGTTTTTAACACTTAATTCTCCTTTTTAATAAAGCATTTAACAAGCAGTTTTTAAGAGTTAATTCTCCCTTCTAATAAAGCATTTAACCACTCTGCAGTGCTACTTTTGAGTTTCTGCGAGAACTTTCCTTACGGCTTGCATTCTTGCACTTGACCACTAGAGGACTACTCTTCGTGCGCTTAACTTATTTCTCTTTCAGTGCTAATTTCCGACAGCCAAAGGTACGTGAAACTGCTTTGCAGCACACGTTGACTGTGCTGCTTCCGTTATTTGTGGTGCCTACTTCTGATATTTTTGTGTGAGCTACAACCTTCCAAAAAAGAAAAACACTCTTACATCTTTGAAGTAAGGACTCGTAGGGATATACCTCTTGCCTTAAATGACCTTTGAGGGTGATGTATTTCTTCCAGCTACAGAGCTGGAACAGAAACGATCG
>NW_010389585.1:10442-26482 GCF_000710305.1 Buceros rhinoceros silvestris
TCGGAAGATGTAAAAACTTTGCCCCCGATACAGAATCACAAATAATACAGTTTATTAATGCCACAGCTACAACCCAGTGACCACTGGGTTTGTAGTTGGGACAGGCTGATCCATTAAAGTTTATTCTAGATATTCTTGTTTTAGAGTAGTATTTGGTTTTTGAAAAAACACAATATAGTGGAATTTGGTTTTTTGCTGCTTTGCTACAGTTGGGAACAAGAGCCCAGGCAGAGAGAATTCGTACTTACAACTTCACCCAAGACAGAGTCACTGACCACAGGATCTCGTACGATGCACGCAATATCAAGGTAATGGTCGCTTTATGAGAATGTTTAAAGTTAGATACTTTTGGTGTCATCATCATGGCTTGGCTTCGCAAACAAAGATCTGGGAAGGGCTTTTCCCACGCTCACTGCAAGCGATGAGTGCATCCTTCGATCCTGCACGGTGGATTTTTCAGGTGAGGTGCAGCGTGCGTGGAACTGGCTCCACCCTTTACACCTGAGGTTCATCTGCCAGGGCCTAGTGAGCTTGGACGGTGACAGCGAAGTCCTCGGGTCATAGGTTTGGTCAGAGTGTCCTTCTCTTAGATGGATGCCTTACAGGGCTAAACGAGCTCCATCTGCCCGGGTTTGGAGTCAGAGTTGTCCTTCTCCTAGGATGGCTGCCCGAAGGCTAGTGAGCCCATCCTGCCCGTGGACACACTTTGTCTGACCCTTCAGCTGAGACGTGTCTGGCCTGGGAGACCCCACCGGAGGCACATGCCACCACCAGCACAGCTCTCAACATCACAAGGGCACGCAAGCTCCTTCCCCACAACAAGGGGGTGCCCGTGAAAGAGACTTTTGGTGTACTGTAAGAAGAAAAAGCTAACTTAGTAAAAACAATGTAATATATGTGAGATCAGATAGCCAGCTGTGCTGTGACAGAAAGCTGTAGAGTTAGAAAGCTTAAACTTTCTTTCCTGCTTCTTGTAGTGTTAAAGATGACTGGCACAGGGTGTAACTCGCAGGCCTCCTTCTCTGTGTGATTCGTCTCCTATGATATGAGTGAAAAATGATCGAGCGTTTAGTCCTTAGCGAATGCTGAGAGTCCCTTGGCCAAACTGGGCAAGTGACATTTGAGATACTTAGAGCTTAGTACATCCAAAAGAAAAACCTGAGACAAAGGACTTTTTTCTTCTACGTTTGCCTCGCAGGCCACAGTTAAAAGAAACTGAAACTGAATGCTTTCATTTTAAGATTACCTGGGGTTTTATTTCCGAGTAAATCCTCTACATATGGCTTGAGTCTTATTTATTTACATTTTTACAAGTAAGCAAATACCTGATAATACTTTTTTGTGTATTAAATTTATGAAAATATTTTGAATTTTAGGGCAAAGTTTCGGGTGACCCTTCAATATTTTGTCTCAGATAGCCAGATTTCTGTAAGTGCTGTTAAATAAGGAGCAACACTTTTTGAACTGTACCCGTAGGTGTCCTGGGTAACTTCAGAGAACACAGGACATGCTGAGTGTGGGTGGAATGGCTCGTGTTTAATGGAGTGGGGAATAGGTGCATGCACACTGTGGTGGAGGAGAATGGGAAGAAGTTCCACGATTGCATAAAATTGACTTTTGTCAGTTGAGCTTTTCAGTTACTTTAAGTTCCCAATAAGTTGGGAACTTACTCCTTTTCCTGAGTGAAACTGGAACCGTGAGCAGCCTGACAGAAGTTAGTTGAGCTTTGCTTGCCAAACAAAGGAGTTCTTGGCATGAACAACAGTATTTGAATTAGGTTCTTCAATCGGTGATTGTTCTTGCTGGGGGGTTTTCGTGTAGAGCATGGGTTACATAAAAGCGTGCAGGAAGGCACCAGTAGCTCCTTTTGTCGCTGCCAGAATCAATGTGCTTTTCACAGGCAGCCAGCTGAAGTCTTGCTGCTGTGCACCACGCCATGTCGCTTTCACATGGGGGAGCTCAAAGATGAGCAAGTGAATGCACCAAGATAAGACTCCAGGCAAAGTGCATTCCAGGAGCTCCTTGTTTGAGCGGTCAGCGCTTCAGAGTAATACGGACGTACAGTCAGTAATGCTTTTATCTGTGTTTATTTTTTCCATAGGAAATTCTAAGTGGGAAAGAAGCACTGGATAAGCTCATCAACAGACTCCTGGAGTTTGCAGAGATAGAGGCCGTCACCGAGTATCTAGAAAATCTGCAGGCTTTAGAAAGAGGAGACTGCTGAAGACCTTGTGTAGAGTTAAAGCAGAAAAATCTTGTGTTTGTAGCAAAATGAAACAGATGCATTTGTTAGATGATAAATGGATTAAAAATCGATGCTCTGTTTTTCATCATGTGATACTACTCTTCTTTATATTTTGGTGCAACTGGGTTTGAAAAAAGCGGAAAAGAACAAGCTTGGAGTACTGTGTGCGTGTTCCTTCTGTCTTGGAACTGTGGCTTTGTTAAGTGGGTCTTTCTTTTGCCTATATTGCAACTGAAAAGATACAGAATCATGGTGATGGAGCAGAAGAAACACCACATAGTGCACATCTTGTTTTGGATGTGGGAAGTGTTCCCCTCTAGGTGAAAGAGCCTAAGCTCCCCTGACATTGTCTAGAATCTGGTCTCGTGAATACTACTCACCTTTATCCATTGATTGGGTGAACTCCCTCAGTGCAGTCCCTTAAAAATAACCTGCATTGTGATGCTTTTTTTTGGAGTGAACATAGAAAAGCCAAGGAGGCAATCTCAGGCAATGGGTCAGGATCTTAAGAAGCCTGTCAGCTTTCTTCCAGCCATTCCTGGGTCAGCTGAGGGTGGGTCTGGACCACATGCTGCAGTGGCGTATAGAAGTATGTGTTCTAGTTTCAAGTTGATGAGATTCTGGAAGGAGTTCATCAGCGATGACAGGCAGCTCCTCGTTTCTTGGCAGAGAAAACGGTTTCAGTATAGATACATTTCAGCAAATCAGGTAGCTCTGGAATACAGTTTCTGCCTTGCTGTCTTTGGGAACGTGTGCCTGTCTCTGAGGGAGATCCAAATGTCTTCAGAGCGCACTCAGCTTTAATAGGACTTGGGTCCATGCTTTCACCCAGGCGTGGGTTGTGCACCGTGCTGACAGGCACGTGTGCGGAGGCCGGCAGTAGTCGCACGATTCAGGAATGAACACTCACGTGTTTAACGTTACACAAAAATATGTGTGTGCTTTGCTGAACTGGGTTACTAGCTAGATCATGGTGCTCTCTTTTTATCCTGCTCTTCCCGGGTTAGGCTGTAAAGCTGCTCTGCACCATCTTTTGCATGTGAAGAATCGATTCCTGCTTACAGTTTAAATTATGCCTTGTAGTTGATTTATGTTTGCACATTTATTTTGTAATCTTGAATTATACAGGACTGAGAAAATGTCATTTTCAGAAAAATAAATATTTCAATACTGAGTTGTTCTAAATGGCGTCGTTTTTACCCCTGTATGTATGACAAACAACACTTTTAACTTTATTCAGCCATATTAAGAAGGACAGAATTTGTACCTGCAAAAAAGCAGGAAAACTATACCCAAGTTTCTCAATTATGGAATTATTTTTCTTTTGTGTTTGCACATTCTTATCAGCAAGCTTTGTCTGGTAATTTTTGACTGGCTTCCAAGACTTTAATTACAAAAGCTTTTGTTTTCATCTTTGTGGGGGTTTTTTTTGTTGGTTTTTGTTGTTTTTTAATTTACAGCTCTCTAAGTCAATCAGGAAACATATTATCATGCAATTTAAGAGTCATTTGCACTCTTGACCTTTGACTTCTTGCAGTAAGGAGTTCAGTAAAAAAAACCTCCAGGAAGATACACACCTCAGCCTGTAGTTTTCGCAGTGCTGACAGACTGGCAATAACTACTATGATCAGCTGTAGGAGGAGAGTATCCGGTTTCCATGCGTACCATTTATTTTATTAATTATGTATCTTGAACAATCCTAGCAGGTTCTTACAAAGTACACATTTTAAATAACGACATGCTACTTCTAGGATTAGTTAATGCCTATGAAGTTCTTTACTACGAAAAGCTATTGAAACATTTTTTAAAAATGGCCCTCATTTATTTTACGTGAAGAAAGATGGTCATGTTTTGACTGCAGGACCTTGGGGATATTTGCAATTAAGTTAATCCATTTTCTGCAGCCCTTCTTTGTTGTTGTTTTTGGGTGGAAGGATGAGAAAGGGGAAAGTGGAAAGCAGCTCCCCCCTACTACTCTGCTACTAAATTTTGGATGTCCCCAGTGTAGATGATGCAATTTAGCTAAATCCTGTCTCCCAGCCTGGTCTGGTGCACCCTGAAGGATCTTTGTCGTATTGAGCTTACCCTGCAATTGCGCATGCCTGTATACGACAGCAAAACAGGGCTACCGTCAGTTAATGACGGAGAACTTGATACCCAGCAGACCCGCTCCTCCTACACAAGGTCGTTGCCCAAAGTGCTCTGCTCTACTTATAGCCGGATATACTTGCTTCTCCTCGTTGAGAAAGTGGCATTTGAAGCTATGTTTTCTCCCAACTTACAAAACATTATTTAAAGCCATATTTTGTACTACGTTCTTCCACCCCAGTCTTTTTGTGGGATGTAAGAGCTGAGAGATTGTGATGGGGCTTGGCTGTGGGCTGGCACTTGTCCTCATAGGAGGACATGAGGTATAACGATGCCATCTCTGAAGCACCTCTGAAGCATCAGGATGGAATACCCTAAAGTTAGGCTTTTCAGTTCCTGCAAGCACCCATGACTTTCAGCAGTGAAATCACTAGCAGGGAAAATTACATTCACAAAGCACAGGGGGGACAAGGAAAGGAAAAGCAGCTCCTTGGAAAGCAGCAGACAGCTCTCTGGGACAGCACAGCTGGTCATGGGAGAGCAGAGCGAGAGCATGTTCATCTGATAGAAAGAGCCTTCTCCAGCAGCTCCCTATTTCACTGTCAAATAGTGTTGGAGCCAACAGAACACAGTATCACCCGTTTGCCTGGCTTCCTCATGATCATCCGCGTGTATAACGCAGACCTCACGCCTGGCTGTGATGTCGCAGCTGATGCACAGCACTTCATCTCTCTTCAGCTCCTCCTGATTGACATGAAATGCAGTTCCTGGATCTCTTGCATTTCCCTGCTGAGGTCTCGAGCGGCAGCGTCTCACCCAGCAAAAGAAAACAGAGAAATGCTGCCCCTGGAAGCAGCCCTTTTTATGACAGTGGAAAGACAGGTGCTTGCCCTCTGCAAAAGAAGGGCCCTAGTACCTTACCGTGATTGCTTTCATTTAACCATAAGCAGCACGTACGCCTCAGAAATCCAGGAACTGCACATGAATTTATTCACTTTATGTAACAAGCTCCTTGTTCTCATTTAGCTAAAAGGAAGAAATGCTGTTAGCAACACAATACACCTCACAGTCTGGCAGAACTGTTTGCCGGCATCATACCTTATTTTTTTCTAGCTGCTTAATACAGCCGTTTAGTTTTTTTACTTTCTGTAAAAGAAGTTGCCAAAAGATCACACTGACAGATTTTTTTCAGTAAAGGGAAGTGATGAAATAATTTACATGCATTATCCACCTTTTAAAAACACGTATCTTTAACTCGGAGGGCACTGCTCATCATTCCTAAGAGCAGCACGCATGAAGGCTACTGAATCACTTACCTAGTATCATCATCAGAAAGTTTCTATCTTCAGCTATATTCTGAATGTTACTAGAGACTACAACAAACCTTACCTGAACTCTGTTGAGAATTTTACAATTAACAATGTCAACCCAGGCCATTTGTTACCTGTAACTGACACACAGAATAAAACCATTTCCAGTAACTGCTTAATGCGCTACTGGGAGGCACCCAGACACCACATTGGTGGCCGCAAAATAAAAGAATTTCTTTTAAGAAGCATTTCTATATTTACATACTGGTTTTGGTTTATATTTACCCCAGGCCCCATTTTTAGCAGAATACGCACCCACAAATGTCTCAGGCTGTCCTAAACCCCTTGAACAGATGAACAGCGGTAACACAGATTGTTCAAATGAAAGCTTTATTCAGTATTTTCATATAAACTCCACTTCAACAGCTTGCAATATTTTGTAATAGCAACTGAGAAGCTATTAAAGACAAATCAGCTGTTTAACTTTGCAGACAATACTTATAAACCAAACCAGACGCTTTTCAATCACCCCGCTGCTCTTCACTGTTAAGCAAGCCATTAAAATTCGCCGTCTTCAGCCCACGGTTCGTGTAATGCTGTCTGCTGTTTTTACCGTGGGCTATTTCCACTTTCACAGGTAAAATCAAACCTGCATTTGCTGACACGCTGGGAAACCTGGGCAAATTCAGCCTTTTTCAGATTATTATTTGCAACATTTTTTGCTTTGGACAGGAACATTATTCAAGCTATATCCCAAAACAATTCACAAAGCTAAATTAGTTAATCACACAAACAGTTAACACCATTTCTAAGTTAAATAATTTAGCAGGTAGAAGGTAAGGGGACTTAAGAGGTAGATACAAGAGAGACCTAAGAGATGTGGCTGGCAAAACAGAACCAAAGGGTTCCCGCAGCAGATAGGAGAAGGTATGCAGCCAGCTTTTGTACCAACCAGCGACAGGATTTAAGGGCTGCAAACCCCGCAGGAGGAACGGAATGAAATCTGTCTCAGAAAAACGAGTTATCAAGGAAATAAAAAGAGCACATGTAGCTGGTTGTGAAATAGCTTGTGTGTTGTTTGAAAATAGGTAAGCCTGTACTTCTTCAGGGTGTGTTGCCACAGGCAGCAGAAGCGTAGGGCGTAAGCTGGGATCTGGAGACAGTGGGGCCTACAGAAGACTACGTGAAGCTTTCTGGAGATCTCAGTAGAGCAAGGGATAAGGTCAAGGTGGATCCTAGAAACGCAGCACAGCGGTGATATGTAGATTTGCATATATAAAAATACTGAAGGAAGACGTTTTGAGGAAGACAGCAATAAGAAAAGTACTAAAAATGGGAGGCGTGACTCAAAAAGCAAACCAAGGAAATCAAACAGCATGAAATAGTTTTTTACTCCCTTTCTGAGGTGCCAGAATTTGCACTGAAATAACATCTTTTCCAGGGGGGAAAATACTAAAATGTTTTTAGACATGCACAGGTCAGTGAATTTAACTCAAATCCATGTCATGACCAGCCTACCCATCTTCTAAATCTGAATACTGCCACTGGATGATGCTGCGGCACAGATTCTACCTACGAAGGTGAAACAAAAAGCAAACTTTACTGTACTGGGAGAGTCTGGATTTCAATCTACAAATTCCCAGGTGAAAGGTTACAATGTGTTTTAGCCTAAGTAGGAACAAGGATTATTCTATAACCTGGGTCAAACTGAGCAGGTCTCTGCACAGCTCCTGGCATAACAAATGCCCAGCAAAACAAGTTTCTTCTATAGCATATGCAATATTTTTGCTTCTAAAAGCATCACCAATTTCAGGCAGGCCCTACTGCAAAAATATCCATGCTAAAGATAAGCATCCTGTACTGGGAAGCTGCCTTTCTAAACAGGCAAGACAGGTGAAAGATGAGTCAAGGGTAGAGAGATACAGAGCAGTGAACTGACTTGCTCAAAACCACACATAAAATATCATCCTGAAGTTACAATGACTCCGCCTTTCCATCCGACTCTCCTCCTCCTACTGCTAATCGCATCTACAACAGCCTGTAAAATCAAGGACATAGTCCTCACTCAAGGAGCTTGCAATAAAAGCAGGCAAGCAGATAAAAACACACTGCTCAATAAAAAATGGCTTAGTCGGAAAACAACATACTCTTCTTCTGAAAACACTGTTCTTCTGAAACAGTAAAAGAAACATTCCTTTGTCAAAAGCCAGAGCAGCCCAAGGAAGGATTAGTAGGTAAGTAATACCTAGAGTACTCCTGCAGCAAATTCCAAAGGCAGAAGATTTTCAGGGAGATAGCACAGAAGGGAGAGAGATCTGTGCGGAACAGATGTCCTAGAAAAGCAGCGTCTGCCTTAAATCTCATGCAAGACATTATTTTTGTATAGAAGAGAAAATATTTGGTTTAGATACGCAATAAGGAAATTGAATGACAGCACGATGTAAAATTAAAGAGTGGCTTTTGATATATCATATGTGATTCAAGTAGCCCACACTTTACACATAAGGACAAAGAATAAACTGGTCTCTCCTCAGACATACTTTCAGAGCTATGGGGAGCACAGTGCTGTATTTCTTTGTGAAATACAGGCTTTAGAAGTCCCACCAGCAACAGCCAAGTGTATGGTATTTAAACAAACTTTACTAGCAATGAACAAAGAAAACATTTAATCCTTTCTTCCAAGGTTTTGGTTTGTCTATGTAATGCAGTACTTGCCAAAGACCTTTGGTTCATATTACAGCAGCTCCTCAAGGAAACAGATTTTTAACACTTTTATTTTCAGATGTTTCTAAACATCTGCTTGAGCAATTTAGTTGCGGGTATCTTAAATCACCACCTATGACCACTTCAATGTGACAAAACATTTATAAGGAAAGATGCTAGTATTTTGAGAACCTCACTAAAAGAGGAGAGATGTTCTCGGAGAATATTAAAAGTGGAGGCTACAAAAATCCTACTCTACTGAATAAAACTGTACTAACAAACAATAAAATAATTTTACAGACATCATAAAGAAATGTATATACTTTAGGCACAGAGGAACAGAAGCAGGATGATGACAGCAGTACAAAACATACTTGCAAGAAAAAAAAAGTCATGCTTGAAAGGAAATCAGCTGTTAAAAGTTGGCAGTGGCGAAGGAATAGAAAGAGCTAGTTGTACTGGTAAATCACAGGGCACCCACGGCAGACAGCATGATGCAGTCATGTGAAAGGCAAATGTGGTTTAGGGACATATCAAGAGTTAATTCCAATATACTAAGGAAGTACTGGTGACATCACGGGTGGCCTTAATCTTCCTTGAGCACAGAGCCTAGGCAAACTCAGGCTGGAACAGATGAAGAGAACTGCCGGTGGAGCACTGAAGGTCCTGTCACACAAGAATGCTCTATGGGATTCCAAAGAGAAAAGATGCGGTGGATTCAAGAGGAAGAAAAGCTGCTTAGCTGAAGGGCAACAGTTGTGTAAAATGGGAGGAAAGGAGTGCAAACTGGACACAAACACGTGGCAGCTTCAAGTTAGAACAGGTTCCCAGGTTGTGGAGTAAGAGTAAGAACAAAACCTGAGAAATCTGGATTTTAAGAAAACTGACAACCTTTCCTTGGCAGAAAGGACATTTCTGATCTAGCTTTGCATGTAAGGCCTTTCATGTGGTGTACATGTTGTACATTCCTGCATCTATGGTTGTGAGAACATCCTGCATCTCTACATGACAGTCCAGGGCCAGATGTTACAGGAAACTAAGCTTTAGGAACAGAGACGTATTTTTGAATGGGTTCATGAATTGAACCTTTAGGGTCCTCTGTTTGATACCTAGAGAAGCAATGACTGTCGCTGTATTCTTAAGCAGCCAGTGAACGTTGATGATGCTAAATGCAGACCAATCCCACTAAGTGAAGAAATAAAAGCTTTAAGAAATTGTCCAAGTCACCTTGGACAGTACAGCGATCAGCTGTACTTATCCATCTTTTGTCTTACTCTCCTGTGTACTGGGAATGATGAAGCTTCAATGCACTTAGTCCCTTTCAGCTTAAGGAATGCAGCAACTATTTAATATGCTCCTCTTACCAACAGGACAAAACCCATCAGCCTCAAAAAGAGTCCTGTATGCTGTAGCAGGACCAGGTCATGGGAATATTTTTTCATGAAAATATCAGGCAATCCTTTTTTCTCAGGGAGAGAGACAAAAAGAAAACAAGACAAAAAACCGAAAACTTCATGTGTAAAAAGAAGGAAAAATTCAAGCAGAAACAACAATAAAACAAAATAGAACAAGAAGATGCCACAGAAATATCTACTCGAACTCTGGCTCTAGTGCTATTACTAAAAGTTAAGATTCATCAGGTTTAATTCTTCTGCAGAGGTTTAATACATTTATCATGCATGTACACAATTTTTCAGAACATCATTTGGAGTGAGTGGCACTGATGTGACTAACTCCTCTAGAAACAGCCTGCAAATGTTGTATTCAAAACGTTGTTGGTCTCACCACCTACTCTTTTGCAAGTGAGTAGCCAAAGGTTAGTAAGCACAACATTTTTTACTCATTAGCTGGGAAACTACTCCACATAAATGATCTTGGAGGTGATTTTACTCCCTAGTACATGCCATTGACCCAGTACCTCTGTAAAAATAAAAGGTCTGCATCATTTTTGCCAGATTAAGGACTACTACATTCTCCCATACTTAGAAAAGGAGTAAAAAACCATATGCAATGTATTTAAAACAGCATACACAGAGCAAATTGAACTTAGATGGTATGGTTAAAATAAAAGTATTTACAATATTGCATAAGTAATATAACACAAACGTCCATTCCAAAATCAATCACATCAAAATAAAATTAAAAATATTACAACTCACATATCTTTTAATACCTATAAATCCTTAATTTCTATCCAACATTTTCTTTATAAAAGCCTGTTTGAAATATTAAACTTTTGATTCACGCTAGCTTAAACAGAATCTAAAATGATTTGTGAAGTATTACTGATCACTTAGTCTTTGTCTTAAGTTTCTAGATTTTCCATTTTCAAATTTCCTCTTTTTAAATGTTGGCACCCCTTCTGCCATGTCTCCAAGGGAGGTGACAGTCTTCTCTTTAAATATCACTGTTTCATCTTCTGGATCCTCTAGCACTGGAGGTGGTAGACTGTCACTCTCTGTACTAGGAAGCTCCAGGTCATCTTTTTCACTGGGAGGAGAAAAATGTAAAAGGGTTAATCTACTTGGAGGAAACAACATGGTGTACTGCAGACAGTAACATCCATATTTAACTGTCAAAGCAGCTTTGAGCTAGACGCAGTCTTATAGCCAAGATCATCATCATGGTTATCAAGAAAAAAAACACTGTTCTTTGTTTCTTCTGTGGTGTTACCATAGAAAGTAAAGAACTAAGACCTCATTCCGTACAGAGCTTGTAGCATGGCCCAAGCACTCATCATGTAAACAGCCCTGCAAAAGACAAGAGGGCTGCAGGTGTGTAAGTTCAAGGATGTTGAAAGACCATAGTCAGTGAGTAACCGGCAATGGTGCACTGACAAAATGCCTTTGAGTACTTCTCTGCTTCCCAAACCAGCCAGTGTCCCCAAGTTCGGAGAAGTGGCTTTGGAGAACAGGGTCACAGCTAATACTGATCTGAACAAATCAAAGACAGATTGGTTTTAAGGGGTCTACACCGTTTTCTACAAGAATAACCTGTGGCACAAACATACAAATGGAGAGCAACCAAACTGTTCACAGAAAGCGATCTAAATCACAACTGCGTCAGGAATCACACCAGCATAACACTGCTGCAAAGAGACAGACGTTGTGTTCCTGGCCAGTCCATACAAGAAATCACTGAGTACTACCGAGCGTTAGTCTGATGTCGGCTTGTGTGCTATACGTAGTTTCAGGTCCTGTGTTTCAAAGAAGACGTGGATAAGCTCAAGCACCCAAACAAGAGCCACGAGAACAAGTGCAAGTCAAGCATGTCAAGAAAATATGACTGTTGCAGCATCCTGAAAACACAAACCTCCTAAAAGTGGTTGGCCTAGTCTTAATTTAAAGCATTTAAAGCACTGCATTTATCTCATTTACAGGCGTGTACATCTCAAGCCTACATGTTAACGTGCAGACTGATACATAAGGTTAAAGCACTTTTCACCGGACAGTGTGCTTTCCAAAAACCTGAAAGAATTTATCAGCTCTGGAGTGAAAGAGCAGTTAACTGCCCCAATACAGGTATTAAGTGAACATTATCATCTCCAAGGAAGTGTAGGCAGGGCTTAATTTAGTTCAGTGTCAAAACTCTATCTGCTGAGTAATTTAGAACTAAAATGCTGGAGAATGGAGTGAATATGAGGCAAAAGACTGTTTTCATTCTCCAAAAGCTAATTTCTCCAGACTCCTAGAGGGCCCCACAGCAGGAAACTGGCCATAAAAGACAGCATGCTTCACAACAAAAATGAGCCATCGCAGGCAGTATTCAGCAAAACAAACTAAACCAACCCTCCCGATCAGATGCATGTCATGAAAACATCTGCAATACATTGGTTGGACATGGGAGAGCGAGCGAGCGAGCTTCTGGATTTAAAACTGGCATAACTAGATTACAAAGCGTCTCCCACCACATTATAAGAGCCTCCAGGACTTATCCATCATGACAGGAGAAAAGGTTGTGGTGGATTTTGTTTTACTTTTGCTTAATTTTCTTTGAAATGAGGAAAACGAGGGAACAAGAAAAATAGTTGAACCAGAAGCCTTTTAGTGCACTACTGGGTGAAAGCAAGATAAAAAAATTTGAAGCGTCTTTTAGGCAGTGTCCTTTAAGTGGACAGTTAGAGTCAGTACAACACCACAAAGTGAGAAGTAATTTACTGCTTGCGGAAGTAACTCAGCCCAACATATCAGGCTTAGGTAGAAATTGCTTGGAGTCTAAAAAAGCATACTCATCATGTCAGTGACTATTGCTCCCGCAGGGAAGAAACTCAAAGCAATGCTAATCCAGTACGATCAAAATAAGGTTCCCTGTGGTCCTAGAAGATCAAGATAGATCTTGAGCTCCAGGCAGAGTTAGCCCAACTAATTACTCATCAGAAGGAAACAGGAATTTAGCCTGGAAGCTGGAGGCCCTGAGAAAGCTGCCTATGCTGTTCCAAGGCTGGGAGAAGTTGAAAAAACAGTCACAAGAGCTACCAAGGCAGCTGAACCAGACTGTTGGACGAGACGATGTTAAGGAACATAAGCTTAGAATAACTACATTTAAATAGTTCATACTCAGCCTCTGAGAAAAATGACAGATGACAATGATGCCTTAAATCACTTCAATTTACATGTACTCATGGTGAACTTCTACACTACAACCAAAACGCCACCACTATCCGCCATGGACATCTATTACTTAAAATAATCACTGCACAAAGAACCGTATTTGGGCTACATTTCCAACCAGTGCTCTACTGATTCTGCCAGAATCTAGAAGAAGGTTCAGCTCTTGAAAACAAGTATTCTGGAAACAAATATTACGAAAATAACTATGGTATAAAGATCCTCACCATGGTTCTTCTTCCTTTTCTTCTTCTTCTTCTTCTGTTTTCTCTGGAATTGCTTTCCATTTCCCGTAAGTGTTGGTCTTGTTAGGTGCATCACCAGAGGTTTGGGAAGCTGATGGACTCTCCTCTTTATCAACAGTTTCTATTGGCTTAACTTCTCGCCATTTCCCATAAGGACTTAACTTTTTAGCTCTGGGAGATTTTTTCCCTTCCTCTGATTCTTCACCATTATCTCCTTTCCTCTAAAGAGGAAAAAACCCACCTTAAGCAAAAATGCCTAAATAAAAACACAATGTAGCTTTATTTTACATGGATAATTTACTATTATCTACTATTCATACTTTTCAACCAAAAGAAACTTGAAACAATAAACTCATACTGTAATAAAATCTTTAAATTTTTCTCCTTGAGCTTTCATCACATAGAGTTAAAAATGCTACAAAAACTTAAAGTTGGAAAACCCCATCTATCAAGGCTGAAGTTAGAAAGGAATAGCCAATACGAACTTACTTAAAAAAAAAGCTTAGAATGTCTTAAAAAAGGCAAAAATTCACATACAGCTTTCTGTGTGCAGATACACACACTTCAGTGTAGTAGTTTAGAATGATGCTCAGTGACACAAAAATATATATTTTAGAATTAACACCTGTCTGTGAATACATTTTATATTTGAACTGTCTCTGCCCGTTCTGAGCTACTAGTTTCAGAAAAAACATCTGACCCAACCAGAGTCATATAATGGCAACCTTGATCTTAAGTTTGAAATCTGAAAAGTATACAATTGATACAGATTTTATACTATAGGCTGTCAATGTTTTTCCTCAATTAATAAGGAAACAAGAACCATGTAATTTTCAAGTCAAGAGCATCCCCTGAAGGTCTCTCGGCAGTCACATTTATCATTTAAGGTTTGAAGGTATCCTCGCATGTAAATCTAAACCATTCTCTCGATTATTTCAGAAAGATGCTAGTGACCTTTCTCAGAGAAAAATCACATTTCTTGCAGAATTCAAGCGAGTTCTGGTGGACTGAAGGGAAGATCATGCTTTCTATTCTGGAACAGAACCACTAATGGGCCAAAAAATCAAATAAAGACTCATTTTACTCTTCAACAAGTGCAAACTTCTACTTTCAGTTGTATGGTTTAACCTCATTACAATGAGTTCAGCCTATTACAAGAGATAAAAGATAAACCATCTCATGCTAGAAAATCAATACTGCATGTAAAATAAATCTGAAGAGAAAACTTACCTTGAAATTTGTTTCTGAACTCTGTGCTTCATTTTCACTATCTTCTGAGTCTGATTTGGAATCTGTTTCTGCAAGCTCTTCAGAATGCTTGTCACGTTGTCTCTTCTCATTTGAAGATGAAACAAAACCATCTGGTTTCTCCCATGTGGATACTGTCCAAGATATTTGAACAACCATACTATTTATGTTTCTAATTCTGATCAGTGCTGCCTTACGCAAAAACACAGCAAATAATTTAGCACAAGGCTTTTGCCTTTATTTGGCATGTTTGTTTTAATAAACATCTTCAGAAAGATACCATTTAACTTCCCAGCTGAGATACAGTCATGACAGCTGACTTCACTGCTGTTGATAAAGCTTGTTTTAATTAGCGCTTAAGAAAAATATCACGCATGGCAAACCGCAGTCCACAAGACTGTGGTCCCTCTTACGCTCACATGGATCAGACAGATTGCCCTCTAGAGGTGCCTATTTGATTTGAGTCGTCCCTTGATTAGAAAGACAGGATTGGGTAAAGAACAGTAAATGCCAGCCTCAGCTCTCCAGGCAGATAAACCCCTTCCCTGTGCTACTTGGCTTGGTAACTTGAGGTATCTTCACTAAAGAGCTCTCAAGCAAACAAGGAAATGCAAACATCAATCTAAAAACACATCAAAGTATGTACAGGATATGACCTAATTTTCAATTAAAAGATAGTATTCCAGCAAATATACCAAGAGGAAATATTTAAACAAAAGATAATCAATTGTCTTAAAACTGGTCTTAGTAACAAAGAGTTGATTGAACAACAGTTTTCAATCTGTAATTTTATATTAGCTTTCAAATGTAATAAAACTACTGTTTTCCCAATTATTTTATCTATTTTCAAAGAAATCCTTAACTGAAAACAACACTTAAGAGGAATGTGCCTGGATGTATCTTGAAGAAGTAAGAAACTCTGAACATGAACAGAAGTCTCTTAAGGGTACGCTGTCATCCAGGTTTAGACTAGGAACTGAGAAAGTTCACTTTCCTGGGTGCCACATGCAGCCAGTGGAATAAGGTGCCTTCCAAAGCACGACTCGTTGGGCTAAGCCTACAACTATTTCTCTCAGATAAAAATTTGTCTTCTCTTCAAAAGACTGGATTAGCATTAACAGGACTGGTAAGGAATTTTCAAGTATTTCCAAGACACTTACAGCTGTATAAAATCACAAAATCTCACAAGCCAAAATTTTAGCAAATACAATGATTACAAAGACATTCTTCATGAGTGTCGTGTATACATGAAGAACTTTAGAAAACAACACAAGCAAAGGCATAAAAGGCATCTGAACTTAAAAGGCAATATTTAAAAATAGCCAGCATCTCCTTTCCCTTTCAAAAGAAAGAATCACAAATCATTTGGGCAGGGGAGTGGCATGTTGAGAAACTGAAAGGTTTGGGGTTTTTTTTTCTATTCTTGGCATCATTAGGAGCACCACTTCATATTCAACAGCAGAAGGAAAACTCATAGCCAGTGCAAAATCACTTGCTCTCCAGAGAGGCATCACTGACCTTAAAATGATTCAATCAGATTTACAAAACAGATGCCTGTTCTGAGGGAGTTACCACAAAGTTCCCCATGTAGGGA
>NW_010389585.1:26576-38940 GCF_000710305.1 Buceros rhinoceros silvestris
AGGGAAAAAAACAGGGAAAGAAGTAGGAGGTAAGATTCTGGACTCTCTTATCAACGCTACGTCAGCAAGAAGCAAAGTTTAGAGATTTTTAATCAGTCCTACATACCTGTCAAAACAAAACCCTACCTCTTTCTGATTTTCAAACTATAATTTCACTATAGATGTAGAAAAGAACCCATATATTTTAGAGTTATAACTTGAGTGTCTAAAAAAGCCTATGAAGCCCAAATGTATACACACTGACAATACAGCTATGAAGACAGCACTTATTTAAGCAAAAAATTATTTTCAACTGAGGAAGCAGCTTAAAAAAATACCAGAGTTACTAAAGCCTTAAAATGCAGTTATTTGCAAAACAAAATTCTTCTCTCTTCTGAAAGAGAGTTTAACTGGAAAACAAGCTTTCCTTACCTCCTGTTTGTGTGTTATAGTAATAGGTATGACCATCTTCAGTGACACCTTCTACCCACTCTGCTCCCTAAGAAAAGGATACAGGAACTAATTAAAAAAGTTTTAAGAATCAGCCAAAGCATCACACAAGTCTGTTCAACCTTAAGTACTCAATAAGTCTATTGAGTACTTTTGTGTTTGTGATAATTTTACTGTTTTAAAGCTTGAACCCCTAAAGTTGTTAGAAAGTACTTCCTTTGACTCAAATGAGATTGAATTGCTTAACTTAAAATACTATAAATGCACGTTCACAATTTTTGACGAACAGTGGATAATTAGTATGAGGCAGTAAATGTTGTCATACACTTTAAATTATTATGTTGGCCATTATTTTACATGTTTTTTATTGTCCAAAGTATTTACCTCTGAGGTTGTAATGTCCTATTTGTGTCTTTATTGTCTTTATTACAGATTGATACAAAATTTCTCTGTAAGACTCAGAGTTTTGTGTGGGCTACAGGCCTACAACGGTAACAACAAATACCATTGCAAATTACACAAAAAACAAAAAAAAAACCCTTCTAAAATTTATCGTAAAATAGACCTTCACCAAAAGCAATTGAAGAATCAGACTCTGTAGGAATGCATACGGATGAAGTTACTTCTTTAGTAAAGCACCAATTTCAACAAAGCACTGTTTTTCCCCACTGATTAATAAACACATATGGAATGTGGCATAAGCTGCTGGTATGTCTTTGCAGATATGTAACTATAATAAAGATGTTTTGCAGAATCAGCCACAGCTAGATAATGAGTCATTACACGTGACTTACCATCTTCCTTAAGAACCCGATTTTTATCTACACTTACATATCCAACTACTTCACTGGTCCTGAAGTACTAGTACTGCCCACTCCCCTGTATTAGGCAGAACATCTATGCAGGTTCACCATACATTATTTTGCACTAATGTCTATCTGTGTGTGTATACAGACACATATACATATAGATAGGCTTTTCCATACATCTTTTTAAGAAAACACAATAAAATCAGAAGTTCTCACACCTGCTCTGTAAACATGAAAAATTATACCAGTAGGTTCAGAGCAGGCAAAGGCAAGAAAGCCTTCAACGAGCAAGTTTCCTCAAGATTTTGCTCTCAGAAGTTTCAGTGAGCTTAGTTTCAATGAAAGAAGCAAAAGGAAAAATTATTTTATGTAAGTGGAAAGGACAAAAAATTAGTCTTAAGTACAACCAATCCTTTTTTTACTTAGATCTTGAGCATTTTAGACCTGGTTCTTAGAGGTTTTCAGTAGACTTGACACTGTGCACACTGAGCATCCTACTACATAAATGCCAAGAAGCATGATGACAATCTAATGGGTGGTCTTCAACATGCCTTTTCATTACTCTGTTCTCTCCACCTCTTACGAAGTCTGAGCAGCAAGCTAACGTGCAATGAAACAAGAAGGGCCTGTGAATCTCACTTGCACTACACACTGCAAGCATGCCCTTTAATTTCTGGGCAGTGAGTCCTTGGTGAGTCCTTGTTAGAGACCTGGAATGTTCCATATATCTTTAGCTCATACTAAATACGGGAGTAATCAAGTGCTTGTTTTTAGCAATAGTGAAAATAACTCAAGATGCCACAACGTCACCAAGCAGGGCAAGGGAGGAATGGCAAAACACAGCCATGTGGCATTAGGGAGATATGCGAAGCTGAAGGTGTGCATTTATGATATAGCTGAGACTTCAAATGGTTGCCAAGAAGGGATCTCCCTCTCTCCTCCATCTGCCCTCCCCGCACCAGCATTTCTCCAATTACCCAGAGAGCAGCTGATAGCAAGGAAATAAGCCTACAAACACTAACCTAAACTCTGGTGTCCTCACTACCTGAACTAGCTCACTGTCAGGACAAAGATGCACC
This sequence comes from Buceros rhinoceros silvestris, assembly GCF_000710305.1. Lineage (NCBI taxonomy): Eukaryota > Metazoa > Chordata > Aves > Bucerotiformes > Bucerotidae > Buceros > Buceros rhinoceros. Next base: position 28,894 of record NW_010389585.1, read on the forward strand.
AAGGACGATATAAGACTAGCCTCAGGACCATCTCTGTCAGTGGAAGGCTCAGTGCAACTGGCTTATAAATATTGCAAAGCTATCCCTTGACTGAAAAGATAAAGTGCTGGTTAACAAGTTGTGCAAAACCACGGGGTAAAAGGAATCAGAAGCGTATGATGGGCAGTTCTGTCATGAAGCGTGCAGTCTCTTGAGTATTAATACTGGATGGAAAAAGCCTGCATTTTTGAGATAAAACAGTGCCTTAACAAGAGATGGAATAAAGACAAGACTTCATGTACGCTTTGTGAATTGATTCAATTGCCTGAAAATGCACACAGTTATAACCATTTTCCCCTCCGACTGTAAATAAACCAGTACCAAGCACAGGCTACCTTCTGAGGTGCAACAAAGTAGAGCTACAAAATGCCAAACACTCCAAAAAAGCCAGGCTTTTTTTTGATCCCTAACATAATATCCAACACTAGCAAACAAAACTGACTTTAAATCATAGTGTACATATGACTCCTATCTTGAAAACAGGAAATGTAACATCAGGAGTGATTCACACTTTCAGGGCTGTGAAGCACAAAACCTCTGGAGTGGTAAGTATCAGAGGAAAGTCCATTAACAATAAGACAAAACCTTTCTGTCTGTGGACTATTCTGCAATGCTTCCTGGAGGGAAAACCAACTAATACGCCAAAAGGATGTGCGCACATAGGTTCCATGACCATAAGAAACCCAGGAAAAAGACAAATTATCACATAAAGCAAACACAAAACATAGGCACTTGGGTTTTTTTAAATTGACAATGCAATCTCAATGTTTCCTAAGATAAGGTAGTCTAAACTATTTCAAATGTGTAAGGTTTAAAGCTTTAATTACATCTCATTCACAAAAGGTTGAATGGAATTTATTCAGAATTTCCAAAAAGCTTTCAGTTGTATTGGCTGAAACACCAAAAAAGCATGTTCTGTAAAAACAAATCCCCCACTATAACTTCTCCTCCTTTCATAAAAATATCAGCCAAAAAAACCTTTTATAGTAAAATTTCTGTCACAATCAAGTATATCATAAAATATTTTATATATTCAAATTTTGTTTTCCTAAGTTTATTAAGAACAAATTATTTATCTTCTGCAATTAGAAGACTCGCAAATTACTTAGCTTATGTCTGGTTAGGACAAATAAAAGTAGGAATAACAGTATTTGATTACCGTTTCTGAGTTTTGAGAGTTGCCTTGGAATCCTTTAGGTTTCTCCCACTGTGATTCTTAAAAAACAAAAAACCATATATTACCCATCATGCCATCCTGTTTAATAATCTTTAGAAAAAAACAGATCTAAAAGGTACGACACTGAGGTGTGCACACACACAAACAAGTAATACGGATACGTCTCATTAGAATATAAATCATCTTTTATCAAGCCATGGTATGAACAATAATCCAAAGTATCATAATTACACTTAGTGGACTAACCATCTTCCAGACCCTATTAAATTATGGCTGACACAGATACTGCAATTTAGGTACAAAAAACGTAGGGGTTTTTTGGTTTTGTTTTTTTTCACGGTAGCATAGTCCAGAAGAAACTAAAGACAAAAGATTTTTACCTTCTGGAAATTATCATGTATGAGGAAAAACTACATTAAATACCAATGTCAATCTTTAAATGTATAAGAAACAGTTTGGAATATTCTCATTAAAGAGGATTGCTTTTATGCTCTGAAGTAGATCATACCACATAGCCCCTCAACAGAGGTCAGTTAGTGAATCCTGTAAACATGGAAAGAAACAATCGAGAGAGCAATCCTTAACTGCTTTCATTTACTTGGGCACAATCAATTTCCTTCACGTTCCAGTTCAGAGAGCTATCTTTTCTATACTTAACCTCTGAAAGGCTAAACTTTTCCAGAAACTGTGGAATTAGTGCATTCTTCCATTATTAACAAATGACAAGACCAGTCTGAGGTTCTGGATGCCTAACTCCTGGATTTTAAATATCGAAACTCCATCTGATTGTTCACATTTTAATAATCAGCTTACTATTGAGAGAGCAAAAGAGTAAAGAAATGCCGGTAGTCTCTTCTCATTTATATCCAGTAACTGTATCTGCATTTGCTCCTCGCTAGTTTTTACCTCCTGTTTTTGTGTTGTAGTAGTATGTATAGCCTTCGGGAGAAAGTCCTTGCACCCACTCCTTGGTTTCAAGTTTTGTGTCCTTTTTTTTCTTTTCTTTCTTTTCCTTCTTCTCTTTCTTTTCTTTCTTTCCTTTAGTTTCCACTGTGTTACTCTGTGTTTTACTCTGGGTTGAACTGGGACCTACATCATCTTAAAGAAAGTAATACTCCCTTTTAAAAAAAGAGCAATAATCTAAGCTTAAAAATTAGTCACTTTCAGCTAACAGCAAATAGGAAATTTTGTTCTTACAAGTATTTTCACTCATTAGTATTACAGTCATAGCAAGTAAACTTAAAAGCCGATATGCAAATAATCTTGCATCATAGCACTACTACAGAACTGTCAGACTACTAAGCCCAACCATCAAAAGATGAGTAACATAAAGAGAAAAACCATAAGGACCAAAGAGCTCTAACTGCAAGCTTAGTAGAAGGTTCTTATCTCCGCTGTCTGACACCACTGGGAACCCAGCCTCCCCTACTCAACAGCAACTTTTGTCTCAAACTGGCAGAAGTGAAACATAAAATAATCTAAGGGGAGCTGCACTGCTCATTCAAAGCACCAACTACAGCCTATTTTTGGTTATTATGGTATTTAATTTTTTCTACTCCAAATTAGACTGTTCCGTGGCCTAAAGGATACCATAGCTAAAAACATTCTGTACTGCAACTTCTACCACTGGCAATTTGCAGGCTCTTTTTTTTTTTCATAAGGGAACACAGTCCTGGAGGCCTCCTCTTGTGTTCCGAAAACCTAATTTAAGAGAAAAACTTTCCTATTAAATATTCTTCAATTCTGTCTTTACTCTTTTGGCAGCTGTATGAACTACCTGGCTTAATTCCAAGCCTTTTCAAATCCTCTTGATAGGCTTTCATTGCAGCCTCCTCCATTGCTGCAAACTCTTTTGACATGTTTTCTTCTTCTTTTGCTTTTTCCAAGCTTTTCTTTTTAATCTAAAACAAAACAAAAAATCCAAGAGAAAAAATTAAACAAGTCTGATAATGAAAAATATTAGAAATAAGCATTTGTGCAAATAAGATTTTTGAGTTACCTCACTAATTCTTTTTGCCACATTTTCTTTATGATTCTTCCCTCTTTCATGAAACTCAATGCTCTTCAAAGCGAGAAAAAAATCAAGAAAAATAATATGTATTACACAATTTTAATTTAGTTAATCTTACTTAGTTAAAATTTACTTAAACTTAACTTAGTTGAACAAGCCTAAATATAACCTGTTCTGAAAACACAGTAAACTGCAGCCATAAAACGGCTACAGGAATTCAGGAGCACTGAGAAACACTCAACAAAGAAATGCTGAAAAATCAGTAATGCTCCAAAATAGTATCATGAAGTTTCATAGTCTGTATTTACAACACTGTTCAGTGCACATATTAGACTGAAGTAACGGGGAATCTGGGTTTCCAGATGTTGGCCTTCCAAGTATCATTCCTTGATATTTTTTTTACCCTCTCCATTTTCATGCAAACTTTTAAAAACAATATGGTGTATTTAGCATTCCAAATATTAGCTACAGTCCTTAATTAGATTATGCTACGCTCCACAAACATCCCATGAACTTAAACTAGTCTGCAGGCCCACAAATCTGAGAGAGAGAGGAAAAGGCAAGGTGGGAGAGTTGGGTAACTAAGGACAACAGCACAATCTGCAAGCCAAAAAGCTGCCAGAAAGACTGAAGCCAGTAAGAACTGGAAAGAGTTCAGAAGCTTTACAGGTACAACAGTGGATGTGGTTCGCACAAAAGTCATCCGAACTCATTTAGGTGTTCAGATATAAAGTGCCTAACCCTGACCTAGTAACCCTAGAATTTCTTTGCACGAACTGATGTGCAGAGGATGCACATCCAGGAGTGATTAATCTCATTTAAAGACATTTTATAAGTCACCAATCCACTCCTGCTTTAACACTTACTTCTCTTTGCTGACTACAAGAAAAAACCTAAACCAATTAGCTCACACTTGTCATTCTGAACTGTAGGTATCTAATTGTAAGCCAGATGAAGCTCAGCTCCAGAAGTACCCTGGGCATTGAATCAGGAATACAGAACTTGTAAGTAAGAAACCAATGGGTCTAGCAGTCTGCAACAGGCATCTGCAAGCCAGAAACACCTTTCTGTAACCCAGTAACGTTTCAGGGGGATGTGTGAAGTGAAAGAAACCTGCTTTAAATGATTAAAAGCATTCGCTCTTAATGCTTAGAGCGCTGGCTGTACCAGGCCTACCACACATAAACAGCATGTGTGCCAGGTTTTGCTTTCTACTTGCACATGAAGGCTCGGAACAGACACAGACAAAGTTTCAAGACAGATCCAATGTTAAGCTACAGAACTTGAAGAAAAAGCAGGGTCAGCTATTTCAGCTCTTATGTACTGCACACACCATCTTGTATGCAGGTATCTGGCTCTCACGTAATAGATTTTAAATATCACAAGTATACATAGGCATTTTTAAAACACAGATTTCATGCATCAATAGTTTAGTATTGAAAGTGATGTTAAAAGCCTGTAATTCAAATTCCTAGTGTTTCAGAATCATTGACATAGTACGGTAGACCATCATACAGGTCTGTTGTCTGCTATCCAGCACTTGCAGTAATCGCAGAATTTTTTTGGCTGAGATTTCCAATAATCGGCCCTGGGAAGAGAAAAAAAAAAGACAATATGTATAATCTGAAAGAGTAATCACAGCCACAGGATTTATATATTGATACCTTCAGAAACAAAATGTAGTTGTCTTCAGGTGATCAAGTGCCGAGAGTCTGTGGGGTTTTGTTTGGTTTTGGGTTTTTTTTTTAACAAAGTATGGGGAGCAAAGAAAAGTTGCTATACGGACTACTGTGTCCCACAAAGCACACTTCAGTATTGGAACTGTGCCCATCTGATCCCTGAACACTGCAAAATCTTTACAATGGAGGTGATGCTGTGAGAACCAGAAATGCAAGACAAAGCAAGTTAGAGATAAGCAGCTCTTACGTACCCTAATTAAACAAAGAACTGTCAGAAAAGTGCCACTTACACTATTTTTCATAAAAATGCATACAACAAATGTTTCTAAGTGTAAAACTTTAGATTTAATGTCAAAGTCTACTTTGGATCTTGTACACAGCGAGCTTAGCAACACAGAGTGCAGCTCTGGACAACACGAGCTGCTGTGAAGAATCTGAGAACAGATTCCGACCCATGGGGTCACAGACCCAGCAGTAAATTGTTTGGATGGTTCAGCGTAAAAATGCATTTCTGAACCATGCAATTTAGATAAGTTGCATATACGTGAGGAAACTTGTAGCTAACTCTTCAGAGCTCGCATTAGAATGTAGAAGTATTTAACAATAACATCAACTCCTCCAATGGCCATTTCTTCATCAAAAACCACCTTCTAATGCCACGTGAGGCTTGTGCAGAAGTAATTCCATTTCTCATTGGCTTGCAGCAACAGATGCAATGCTTTGGTTCAAGATAACACATTCCAGCAACAGGGCTCTATGTGTTTAAGTTAAAATGAAAAAGAATGAGGGGTGAAAACAAAAACAATTCAAGATTACACCGAGAACATTAAAAAATATCAATTCAAAAGACTGAATCTTTGCCTCCCATCCGAGGATCAATGTAGAATTCCAAGAAAAGACTTCTGGCATTTTTGTTCAAAAAACCCAAATCTTCTTCCACGCACAATGACAGCACCCTCAATCCTTGTATGTGTGAGCAGATCTTTAATAACAGAAACAGGCCTGGTCAACTTGACTCTTAAAATTTAAGCAGATATCAAAATACGCTCTCCCACCAGTACTTCATGTAAAAATACAATTTCTAAGAGGTTATGATTATTTAAAAGTGTAAGTACGAAGGATACGCTCTTCAAGATGGTATCAACCTATAAGCAGTACTGTGTTAGCAACACACAGCTTTTCAAGCAGTTTTCTGGAAAGTTGGAAAGCAGCTGGGCTTCCCCCGATTTAAACAGAAATCCACTCATCCCTAAATGCTGTCCTTTAAAACTGGGTGATTACTTAGTCACACATTTAATTAAAAAGCTTTCGAGATTTATGTACCAAATTGTGCTAGGGCCAAAGCCTGGGAAACCAAACCCTCTGGCTGGAAAACCAGCTGAGTGGGAGGGAGCTCAGAAATATCTCAAGGCTCTTTTTCCTCTCTGAGCTACAGCTCCTAAATTGTCTCTAAATCCTTTATCTAAGATAAATTTCCAGCTAAAAGCTGGGTTAACCTTCCTAAGGCAATGGACCAACTCTGACAGCAAACACATAAATTGAGGAAGATCCTCACTGCATGTTTTGGATGTACTAGAACATCTGTGTATTTCCAAGTTTAACCTAACGGGGCTGGCTCTTTCTCTTCAACAGAGCCAAGTGTAAGTGCTAAAATTAAGACTGTACAGCTGCACCCACCAAAAAAAAGTCAAGACCTGAGAGTGTGATGAGCTGTATTTTCACAGCTATATATTTCCCACCTATTTCTTTTCTATATGCTACTGGACATCACATCTGTCGCAAACCACTGTAGCTATGGATAGAACATGCTGGAGAATCTGAGGTCACCCCTGGGGCTTAAGTACAAATCCAGGTCTTGATGACAGAAGCTTTCTGTCTTCATTTCCTGTTGGTTTTGATGAAGACTGGAGCTGACTTTTTGTTGTTAAATACAAAATAAATGTAAATTATACTCTGTGCAGAAGACCTGATATCCTGAGAACCTTAAATCCTGCATTTCATGATTGATGAAGTTAATTGTCCAGATTATGGTCCCAATTTTGCAATTTATGAGCATGAGAAGCATTATATGCTGAGTAATTCTCTTAAAGAATTTCCTCTTGAGTTCATACCACTGAAAAAAAGAGCAAGCTCAGCTGAAGTATCCACTGCATAACATCTGCCACTGTAACAATGGTGGGGCCTGCAAAGCACCAACTGTGCTGCAGTGAGGGCAAACCAAAGAGGAGTGTTTGGAAGGGAGCAGCCACTGAAGTGACATCCCACTTCAGACAGATGCTACAAGTGCTTCACAGGCTCCAGCCACACACCTGAAAGTTAATCTTGGCCAATGTTTAAGTACATGATTACTTTATTAATCTGCCAAATACAGGCTTGAGAGTAGATGCTGTTAAAGTGGTACAGAGGTCTTTTATACGTGAATAACTGTGTAGAAATCAAGGGAAAAAGTTATTTTAAAATAAGTCATTGCAGTCAAAATGGTACAGCTTTTAAGACTCCTTATCTTCTGCCTGCACCTGCATCAGTGAAGTTAAGGTTGATTCCTGTTTTCAGCTTCACAGCTGGGCCAACCTGCTAAGGACCTGAAAGCTGACCAGCTAGCCATCACCACCACAACTATCTTTCTTCCTTTCACTACATTGAAGAGACAGTCCAGAGTGCATCGTCTGGCTTGTCCAGGTTTGCGCGGTTGAGTTTCAGCACCGTACACATTTACCCATGTCTGGCTCCCAAATGGGAGCTTGGTAACATGGACCCGGAGAGGTGTGAAAGTTTTACTGGGAAGCTCTACCTTCTGGGAAGGGTTCTGAGAAAGTCTGCTTGGAGCTTGATTTTCCAGAGCTGGCTGAGCAATCCAGCTTGTCAACCTGCTACTAGGCACGCAGGGGACAGAGCAGCACCGATACAGGTGGGTTCTGGACAACTTCTGGAAAAACTGCTGTAAATTTATAGCCACAGCTGGAAAACCTGTACTGCAAGAAGTTTGTGTCTCCTTCTTTCAACTTTTACTGGTCAAACCAATCGGGGGCAGAATGTGGAACAGTCCAGAGGGCTGAAGGGGAAGGAAGGAAAAAGAAGGAGTGAACATCAAACCATTTTCTGGAAACTTTAATGAGATGACAAGTTCTTTGCTGCAAACAGGTCTAAAGTGCAAACAGCATCCATGTTTGAACCATTTTCATATTTCTGAAATTCATTTAAAACTTCAGAGGGAGTGAGAAGATGGAGAAGAACAAGTAGCAACTCTGTATTAAGAGCACCTGCCACATTCACCTTTCAAAAGATACCAAAATGCTGAAACTTGGAGAGAAAACTCCAAAACTCAGCTATTTTTTCTTTGCATAAGTTATTTCTTGAGCCATGAGAATCATGCAGCCTACGCTGCAGTGACCAGGTTATACATTCCAGCAGGCAAACCATGAGTTTATAAGGACCCCAAGAGGACAAGTTCTATCGCCAATGTTCAGAAAGTAACCTGCAGAGTAACTCCAGCAGTACTGGGGTCCAGGGGTCCGAACTGCCACCCTGTGAGCTGCTTCTCCTCACAGCTTACAGTATTACCAAGGTTCTAACAGGTGGTGCAATCAGCTTCCCTTACATTAGGCAAGCTTAAGAAACCCTCATAAAGAAGCTATCTTCAGCTGAGAGTTTTGCCCAACTTTTGAGACTGGGCTGGAGGTTTTTCTTTCTACAACACACTGGCTGAAATTAAAAGGAGTGGGGGGAGAAACAACTGTTTCAGGTGGTTTGAACACAAGAAAAAAAAAATTTGCTACGCAAACAAAATCTGGAAGCATTTGCTTTGAATAGCTCTAAAACAACAGACTTGAAATTTGGCAGGGATGCAGGGAGGTTTATATCAGGGACGTATCTGTCCAAATTACAAGCCTCTGGAGGGCAAAAAACATCATACACACGCTCAGCAGTCTGGTTTTCATATCTATGATCTCTGAAGACTTCAGACAACATTAATATTTTACAGCTGTCTGCAGGTTTGAGCACTGAGCAGCTTCTGCATGCATCACCTTCTTAAGTACGAGTGTGTGAGGTAACACACAGATTCAAGTTCTTGACTATGCAAGAAAATTAACTGAGAGCAGGTATTGTAGCTGCTCTATAACAGCCACTCAACAGGACACAGTACTCAGAAATAGTACTATATTCTATTTGGGAATACTGTGTACTTCTAAAGAAAAGGAATGGTTCTGTAACGGAAAGAAGTAGAACGAACAAAAGAAAAAAATCACATATATTTTACAGTAGACCCTCATCCACATGGGACACAACAGCCAATTCTAACTCAAATTTCCCAATATTGGTAAAGACGTAAAGTGCAATGCTAAAATCAGCAGGCAAGGAGGTCAAAAAGGAAGAGGTTTTCTTCTACGGTAAAGCAGGTCCCAGTGCCATGGCCCTAACGACCCATGCTTCCAAATAATTCACAGCAACTCCATTCACAGTGCACTATCCTACCTTAAAACTTCTTCTCAGATACATACCCTCAATTTTTATTAAAAAAAATTGTATTTAAAAATATGGACTCAAAACAGCAACCCTGACACACCAAATGCACGAGGCTGTCCCTCCACCTAACCTTAGCTTGTCGGCCTTCTAATGTATCACAGCATATATATCTATATGTGGGATCCTACAGAGTAATACTGGCTGAGAGTTTCATCCACATAAAACAGGGCAGTTCTCTGAAGCATTTTGTTCTTCTGGCCTTCAGGTCAATTATATTTTTGGCAATCCTTCTGTAAATTCTAATTTACAACTTGAGTGGCTGCTTCTTTTTATTATATATCAGCCCCCTCTGAACAACATGAAAACCATAATATACCACAAGGCAATCTGAGCACGCCCTGCAGAGGCTGCTCAGTTTGACCTGTGTTGGTGCCGAAGAACATCTGCATGGATCTGCATTGCCAGATCTCTTTTCTAAATCATAAATTATGTAACTTCAAAGGTAACACTACGAATATTTTTACCAATATACAAGAATGGACAAGAATATCAGGGCAAGTAGTCTTCAGCATGCATGGACCTCCAACCGACCTCTTTTCCCCTAACTTCTGTTGTCTAAAGAGTGAGATACTGAGTTGTCCAAGATCTCCATGTCAATAGATGAAGACTGTCATCTC
>NW_010389585.1:39065-40221 GCF_000710305.1 Buceros rhinoceros silvestris
TTCCATCCTAAACAGGCATCTGAGAAGCAAATTGAACCCCATAGGTGCCTATTTCTGCTTTAGGTTTCCAGTATAAGGAAAACTGCCCAAGTCAGCTTTCGAAAGTGAAATATCTGAAGCCAGGGATATCTCCTGAGAGCATATGTCTGCTGCTGTAGATGCAGAAGGAGGATATGGGCTATGTCAGGAAGAAAATGATAAAGAGTTAGAAGAGAGGAAAAAAACAGCAACATAAATTGGGTCAGGAAACTGTTCAGGTATAATTTTAGCAGCAACTAAAATTAAGAACACTGCTCTACGTAGTATTAGCCTGCAAGACAGGCTCACACAGTCTGACCATCAAATACTTCCCCACAGAAAGATCTCTAAAGAAATTTAACAGGCTAAGATTTTTCTTTTTCAGCAGGCAAGTTATGATATCTGGAAAAGTGACAGACAGGAACAAATTCCATTCATATGACATTTCCCACTTAATAAAGACCAAAGCTTAGAATCTTACCCCCCAAAATGTGGTCAGGTATTAACAGAAGTTTTCTAATTAAACACTTAAAAGAGGTAGCAAGGGCCAGCAAAACCGAGGCAAGGAGGCTTTCTAACATACGCCTCACCCAGAACCAGATGGACCGAGGGAGGCCGCGGTTTGAAGGGGCTGGGGGGACCTGACACCCTCCCCCACAGCGATCACCGCCCGGCGCTGCAGGACGTGAAGTCCCCCGCAAGCGAGAGGCGAGCCTGCCCGGCGTGTACAGGAGAGATAAGGGGCCGAAAACACAGCAGAAACAAACAACCAGGAGAGGGGGGAGAAAGGAAGCGAGCAGGAGAACGGGAGCGAAGAAATAACTCGGTCAGCGAGGCGGGGATCGCCGGCCACAGCTGGAGCACAGCCGCAGCCCGGAACCCCCAGTGAAGTCCCCCGCAAGCGAGAGGCGAGCCTGCCCGGCGTGTACAGGAGAGATAAGGGGCCGAAAACACAGCAGAAACAAACAACCAGGAGAGGGGGGAGAAAGGAAGCGAGCAGGAGAACGGGAGCGAAGAAATAACTCGGTCAGCGAGGCGGGGATCGCCGGCCACAGCTGGAGCACAGCCGCAGCCCGGAACCCCCACGGCTACCCCAAGGCCTCCCCACGGCCTGCGGGCACTGGGGACGGGCCCGGCC
>NW_010389586.1:0-302 GCF_000710305.1 Buceros rhinoceros silvestris
TGTTGGCTCTCCGGCTGGGACGGAGCTCCCCAGGCGGCTCCGTGCCGGGGCTGCTCCTCACATCGCAGCACCTTCTTCTGGGGGAACCCCAGTGTTTTCCCAGGAGCCTGGATGTAAAGCCATGGGCCAACTCGCTGCTGCCCTCCCTGCGGGACCCCGTGGGATTTCTCTGCCTCCCCCGAATCTCTTGCAGCCTCCAGCATCAAACAAATCTCCACTTCCAACTTTGCAGCCTCTGGAAAGCGGAAGGGAAACCTTCTCCCAGCTCCACCAGCAGCTTTTCAACCCGATACCCGAGCTCC
>NW_010389586.1:540-740 GCF_000710305.1 Buceros rhinoceros silvestris
GAGGAGGAAGCGGGGCTGCAACTCCATTGCTTGGCAACAGATTTCCTTCCCAAAAAAACCCAGCCCCAAACCCAGAGTTATATATAATTCAGTTGAAAGGCCCCAGGCGACGCCCTGCCAACGCTGTCGGGGCGGTCGGAGCTTTGTGGGGGGATATTTGGGGGTGGGTGCCAGGAAGAGAGGGCTGCTGAGATGGGGGG
>NW_010389587.1:0-294 GCF_000710305.1 Buceros rhinoceros silvestris
GTGGGCAGAGATGTCGCCTCCAACCCCAGGGCAGCTCCGGGACCACCTGCGAGTCCCAATGTCACCCCACGATGTCTCTCGGTGTCTTCCTGCCCCAGCCCCACGTTTACTTGGCCACCAGCTGGGATGTCCCTGTGTCCCCACTCCAGCCCCACGATGGCTTGGGACCACCCAGGACGCCCCCAAGTGCCCCCCCAAGAACCCAAGGTGACCCTTGACATCTGCCTTCAATCTCCTAAGTTGTCTTAGTCACCAACCGTGATGTCCCCATGTCCCCACTCCAACCCCACAATA
>NW_010389588.1:0-478 GCF_000710305.1 Buceros rhinoceros silvestris
GCTGGTTTTCAGGACTGCACCGGGCGGCAGCAGCGCCGGTACCAGGTGGACAGGAACCCCTCATTGAGGGGGCAAGCCGTCGGGGTCCTCCCCTGCCCCCGCCGACCTGCTGTCCTCTCCTCGGTGACAGGGAGCCGTGCTTTCGGCCTGGAGGGTGTTTCCGGCCATGGGGCAGAGACGCACGGCACTTGCACACTGAGAGATGTTTCCTACTCTTTTCAGAGAGCCCTTCCTTTTTCTTCTTTTTTTTCTTTCTTTCTTTTATTTTCTCTCTCTCTCTTTTTTTTTTTTTCCCCACATTGGAGGAAATGTTTTTAAATTGTCTAAAATAATAACATGCCACGCTACTAGTTGTCCCCCATTTCAGGCAGCTGGCTGCCTGTTTGGTCTTCCCGTGCCCACAGCCTCCCCACCCGCTTCTCAGACGCCCCCCGTGGGGCTGATCGCTCTCCCAACGATAACATCTCCTCCCCGGTGC
>NW_010389588.1:652-1262 GCF_000710305.1 Buceros rhinoceros silvestris
GCGGCCGTGAATTGCTGCGGGCTTCCCTTTCCGTACCGCCCCATCTCCGATTTGGAGCACGGGGTTACACCTTACACCTTTTCCACCCCTAACCGAGGTTTTGCCCTCGGGGATTCGCCGCGCATCCCGGTGCCGGTGCTGGCCAGCCGAAGGCGAATATCGCTATTGGAAATCAGTGCGTGTCACCGTCCCGATAACGATGGCAGAGCTGTAAAAATCGGCCATGGAGAGAATAGCGGATAAAGCGGGCCAAAGGCCCGTACAGGGAGCTCTGGTCGTGCTCCCACTCATCTCCTAAATCACTGCCTCCACCTCGACCTCGCTCGCTTCCCCGGGCCGGCGGGCAGGGCGGGCCGGGCCCAGACTCCCCTCGCCGAGGACTTCATGAACGCCGATTTCCTTCGCCAAGTGCTAACAGCATCCGGTTATCTGAGGAACGCTGCGTTTCTGTTAGCCGCCCTCAGCTCAGCTCAGCTCAGCTCCGTCGTGGCCGAAAGCCGAGGTGAGCCGATGGCGAAGCGGCTCTGGCCCGGCAGGTCGGTCCCCCTTCCCGGCCCGGCCACACTGGCCTGGGCACACCGGCTAGGGGACCGGCCAGGGGTCCCCTGTA
>NW_010389589.1:0-2686 GCF_000710305.1 Buceros rhinoceros silvestris
CCGAGCACCTCCTCTCCTTCCGGCCTGTCAAGTGCGCGGTAAGTTACAGGGACATGACCTCGGTGGGGTCCGGGCAGGCAGAGCCCCTCCCCATCAGCCTAGAATGGAGGGAGATGAGGGACAAACAGAGGATGGGTTAAGCGGGATGGAGGGGTGGCTGCACCTACCGGCTCCCATCTCACTGCAAGTATCTTGGGATGCTCTTTAGGGCTAAAATTTACCTTGAAACACTCTCCCAGCTCCTTCTGTTTGCGCACTGGAGAACCACCTCCCAGGCTGGGGTCCCCAAGCCTTGTCCCCCCCACCGCGGGTACCCAGGGTTGGGATGAGCAGACAGGACCCGGTAGGACTGCAGGGATGCTTAGGATACTTGGGGTGTGGGGTCCATCCCCCTCCCACCGCGGTACCCAGCCGTGCCCAGCAGATGCAGCCTCTATCGCCCCATCTGCAGAGACACTGGTGCTCGCAATAGTGGCACGTCTGCGCCTCCGAGCGGGGGTCTCCCCCCCAACTTTTAATAATCATCAGGCAGATATGCTTGGGCTTTAATAAAGGGGATGCGATAAGATCACTCCTCACTGGCAGGACTGCTCCTCGGTGCAGATAGATGTGCGTGGGGGTTGGGCACGGGGACAGTGCCGCATCGCTCAGTGTCCCAGCAATTAACCCCTCGGTGCCCAGCACCCAGCAAAGCCCTACAGAGCCAGGGGGACCTCTCTCAGCAGCCTGCAATGCCCCGCAACACTCCCTCTGCCTTGGGGAATGCGAGAATGCTGAGGGCAGGAGCTTGTGAGGGTGCAGAGGATGTGGCCACTGTCACCCTCACTAGGACCACGAAGACATGAGAGCAGCATACCTTGGCAGCTCTGGGGTGTCCCAGTGAGGGTACTCCAGGCTGAAGGACATCCCCATGCCTTGCACCAAAGCTGGGCATGGTCTCAGGCCTCCCACTGTGACTTGGTGCATGTCTTCCTGATGCCACATCCCCTATGCCTGCACAACTCCCCTTATCCCAACTGACCCCCAGCTCTCTCCCTCTGCAGAACCACAATGACAGCAAAGTCACCCTCTACGAGGCTGAGAACTTCCAGGGGCACAAGTTTGAGCTGAGTGATGACTATCCATCGCTGCAGGCCATGGGCTGGGGCAACAAGGAAGTGGGATCCATCAAAGTGAACGCCGGAGCGTGAGTCCCCCTGGAGGGGAGGTGGCAGTGGGGGCCGAGAGCAAGAGTTCAGCAAGAACCTCCCTCCTGCATAGCCCCAGAGATGGGGAAGGGGGACCCCAAAAGGGAGGGGTGCCTGCCTGCTCCCCTTCCCTTGAAAATCCAAGCCATAGGGTGTTTTCTGTCCTCACCTTCCAAAGCAAGCAGAGGGATGGGATGGGATGGGATGGGATGGGATGGGATGGGATGGGATGGGATGGGGGTATTTGGCCCAGAGCTCTGAGCCAGCCCTTGAAAATCCAAGCCATAGGGTGTTTTCTGTCCTCACCTTCCAAAGCAAGCAGAGGGATGGGATGGGATGGGATGGGATGGGATGGGATGGGATGGGATGGGATGGGGGGATTTGGCCCAGAGCTCTGAGCCAGGGTTCTGCCTGCAGGTGGGTGGCATACCAATACCCGGGATACAGGGGCTACCAGTACGTGCTGGAGCGGGACAGACAGAACGGCGAGTTCAAGAAGTACAACGAATACAGCAGCCAGGCCCACACCAACCAGATCCAATCCATCCGCCGTGTCCAGCACTAAGCAGAGGCAGGGCCGCACGTCCCCCAGACTCCTGGCTGCTGTGCAATAGACCTCTATCTGGTAGCAAATAAAGGCATTTGTCAAAAAAAAAAAAAAAAAGATGCTCCTGCCTCTGCTCTGCTCCTCTGGAGGCTGCCAGGCCCAGGGGAACCCCTGTGGGGTGGGAGGCAGGGTGCCTACCCCAGCCCTGCTGCCCCCAGCTCTCAGCAACTGGAAGGAGTTTCCCCTTCCCCAGTGGGTTTTGGACCTGTGGCCACCTCCGTCCTGGGCTGAGGCCTCTGCAACCAACCTCTGGTCCATGCACGGGAAGTAGAGCTAATGCAGAACTGTTTCCATCCCGATGATGCTCCAGCTGGGGTAATGGGTACTTACTGGCCTTGCTGGGCAAAGAAGGGGCTCAAGCTAGGAGAAAGCTTCCCACATGAGTTGTGCCCTGCGTCATCCTCCCAGGCTCAGTGCCAGGGAAGGTGATTACTTCAAAGCTTGTGAACACGATGGCCCTTTCTCTGCATGCTAGTTTGGAAGAAAGAGGGGGGTCCCTGCCAGCTGTGGGCCTGAGGAGATGGAGGAGTATTGGGGTCATCTGGGTTAGGGAGGACGCTGCCACAAATGGGATGGCCACAGCTGGGGCAGGGGTAGGGGCACTGGTTCATAGCTGTAGTGTGGGGGTGGGGGGCACAGGGGCAGGAGATCCTTGGGGCAGTGTCCCACAGCTGGCAGGGGACTCAGCTCACTGCTCCCAGCACCTTTAGGGTCTGGGTCCCCCCACCCCCAGCCTGGCCATGCCGGCACATCCGTGCCAGCATCCGGCTCTGGCCCCACCCGGGCACACCGGGAGCCCCACCCAGCCTCCTCCTCCAGCACCCTTTCCCGGCCTCCTCTTCCTCTTCCATCCTGTTCCAGCGCCCCGAGCCCTCATGGGGTGCAGGTCTTC
>NW_010389589.1:3012-3222 GCF_000710305.1 Buceros rhinoceros silvestris
TGGGCTGGGGGTCAGCGTGTGCATGCCCTGCACGCAGGGCTGCGCAGAGACCCAGGTGTCTGTATGAGTGTGTGCACATGCATGAGTGCGTGCACTGAGCACACGAGCGTGCGCACGAGTGTCCCGGTGCATGCCCCGCATGTCCCCCCTCCCTCTCCCCTTGCACCCCAATATGAGCCATGCAAAAGCCCCAGCACCTCGTGCATCCCC
>NW_010389590.1:0-283 GCF_000710305.1 Buceros rhinoceros silvestris
CTACGGCCGGGCTCGGCCGCCCCCCTCCCCGTCCCCAGTTTGTTTGTATTGTGTCAGAAAAGGAGAGAATTTCAGAATTACAGCTGAAAACGCCATCTGTTTCCAATGAATCCCCCATAGTTTTTCACAATGTTTTTGGCAGATCTCTGCCTGCAAATTCCTTCAAGCCCTGAGTGCTTGTTTTTGTTGGGGGAGGGGAAACCCAGTCCACAGAGGCGGATTTGTTCCTTCCAAAACTCTCCAGTTTCTTTACCTCCTTTTTTTTTTTTTTTTTTTGCAAGGG
>NW_010389590.1:487-3967 GCF_000710305.1 Buceros rhinoceros silvestris
GAAAAGCTCTAACACTTACACCTCCCGATTTATCTTTTTAGACTGGTAAAACTTTCCCTTTTTTTTTTTGTTACTCGTTTTTACATCGCCTCTGCCTTTCTTTTGCATAACCGTAGGTGAAGCAGTCTTGCACACACATGCAGTAAATAAATAAATAACTGCTTTACGCCCTTCCTCCCCCCTCCTCGCCCTCCTCGCCCTACTGCAGGAAAGCGAGCAGCGAAGCCTTTTCAGCACTGCGATGTCCCTCTGGACCCCGCTACTCCCCAGGGACTTCCCAGCACCCCGGCAGGCCGGAGGCTGAACCCTCTTTTTTTTTTTCTCTTTTTTTTTTTCCTTCTGGAACCTTTGGAGCTGCTCCCAACTGTGTTGCTTAACGCCCTTTCCGGAGCGTTTTGAGTCGCGAAGCGTTGAGGCTGTGAGATTTACGGTGCAAGAAAGAACTTGATAGGAGATCTGGCTGGCTGCTTTGTTTGCTTCTCCCTTCAGCAGTCAAATAAGGTGCAAAGAACTGGCAGAACGAGGCGATCCGGAGCCCGCGGGAGCGGAGTGCAGGCGGAGACGGTGCTCCCCGTGCGCAGGGCAGGGAGCATGCTGGGGGCTTTTTGTTGAAGCCTTTTGGGGGTGGAGAGGTAGGAGAAAAGGAAGGGATTTATTCCCTGGTTTATCCTTTGACCTCCCTTTTTTCCCTGCGCTTCCTAGGAATTTGTGGGTTCCCAGCAGGTTCCCAGCCTCAAGGAGGTTTCATGCCCCTCCTGAGAGCCCCGTGGCGGGTGCTCCGCACGTCAGATCAGTGCCTCGCCGAGTCCTGCCCTATTTATTTATTTGCTTAAACTCCCCGCTATGCGCACACCATGGGCTGGATTCCTGCTTGTGCCGCTCTCCCACCAGTGGCTTTGCCCCACTGCCTCCTGGGCTGCCCCCACCATCGAGCACCCTTGGGCAGTGGCGAGTGTCCCCTCTGCATGGGTCTGTGCCAGTGGGTAAGGCTGACTGCTGAGCGTGGGGCGGCGGGGGAAGGAGGTTGGGGCAGAGCAGGCCACTGCTGGCAGTTTCCCTGGCAGAAACCCTGCTGGGGGCTTGGGGCAAGTCCCAGCATCGGATGTTGGTGGGCAGCCTTCCCTCCCAGCGGGGACGCTGATTTCTCGGGGTGCTGGCCTGACCCTGCCTGTGTCTCCCAGAGTGGGCTGTGCTGAGTTCTCTTGCAAATCCTTTTGTACTTCCAAAATTTGCCCCAGCTGTCAAGCTGTCCTCCCTCCCTCAAACTCCACTCTCCTTTGGCTTTCCCTGTTTGGCTTTGGCTTTGCCTTTCGGCTGTGACACCCTCCTGCCTCAAAGGAAAAAGGGGGATTTTCTGCCCTTGGTCCACCTGGGCAATGCGGTTGATTCCAGACAGGGGTCCGTCCCTACTGAAGGTGTGTTGGATCGGTTGATAAATGGCTTTTGTTTCAGCGGCAGGGAGGGACGTGATTGCAGCATTAAGCTGAAACTGAGAAGCAGGGCTTAGAGGCTCATAAAACAACACCTCTCCAGCGCTGGGGACAGGGAGCGGGATGGGGAAGGTGGCAGCAGGGGAGGAGCGTGCCCGTGCGGGATGTTGTCAGGCAGAGAAGAAGGGAGGGATTCAAACATAAACCTGGAAATATTTTGGCTTTCCTGTTTTGTTGCTTGCTTGGAGCTTGTCTCATACTTAGAACAGGGAAATCCTGAAAATCCCAGCCCATGGCTACTGGGAAGGGGGGGATACTAAGAGTGACTTTGGGTTTATCATGGTGGCAGCTGAGGTTTCCTTCTTTGTGACCCAAACAGCTGGGTAGAGTCAGATGAGCACATCAGATTTTTTGCAGGGCTGGACACCCTAAAAACTGCCTAACCTGGGGGCTCTGCTCGGTCTCTGCCCCAGCCTGCTGTCCCCAGGGAGCTGGGCTGTGGTGCTGGATCAGGCCCCAGCAACAACGAGTTTTGTGGTGGCTCTTCTGGCTCCTTGACAGGCACATCCCATAAAGCAGCTGTAGGCTCTGGCAGGGCAGCGCGTGGCCCAAGCAAGCTCCTCCTCAGCCCATCAATCCTTCAGGGGACCCTGCAGACAAGCCCTACAGCTCCCAATGGATGAGCGTTACTGGGACAGTTGGGTTTTGGTCCATCAAGACGGGTTTGATTTGGTTTGGTTTGCTTTTCCCATTGGAGCAGACACCAAGCTTGGAAGCAAGGGGAGCGTGGGAACCCAGGACCAGAAGAGCATGAGAGTCCCAAGTGGTTTGGAGGGGGCTGGGGTGAACTCAGGGTTGCTGCAGACCAGGAGTGATGTGCGCTGGGACAGTGGGGAAAAGGATTTTCAGGAGGATGGAGACTGGCTGGAGATGCAGCTGTGGTGGAGCAGGTGAGGGGGTGTCAGCGCCTTTTTCTGGCTGGCCTGGCAAATCCTGTCTGGATGCTGTAGATGAGGTGTGAGCTGCGCAGGCAGGGCTCCGCCTGGCCTTGCATGGCACCCAAAGCACACTTGTAAGAGGAGAGCCCCTAAATGCCTTTACAAAGCTTTGTACCCTGCACTTGGCAACTGCTGGCATGAAAAGAAGAGGATATTTATTCCCTTGTCCGTGAGCTCTCAAAATAACAGGGCGTTCGATTGTAGCCTCAAGATTGCTTTGCACTCAAGTGCAGCCCGGCTGAGTAAATCACCACTTCACCAGCTGAAATTCCTGCAGCAAGGGGGAGAATTGAATTATGGCCAACTGCAAAACCAGATGCCATCCCCTTGATGAAGTCATCGGGCTCTTACTGCGGAGAACAAGCTGGCTCCTACACACACGCGGCCCTCGTAGGCGCAGACTGAGCCGCTCTGTCTAACAGCCCAGCCGCGGCATGCGGGGCAGCTGGAGGCTGCCATCCCTGCAGATGCGAGAACAGTAAGTCCTTCAGGGTGGAGCACCAGAAGGGTATCGAGTCCTGCTTTCCCCTGCATGAGCATCCAGGGGAGTTTGGACACCTAATTCCCAGCAAGCAGAGCTGTCCCTGTGTATACAGGGGTTTTATGGGTCAGGCAGAGAGAGTCACTTGAGCCCAAAGTATTTTCTCCTCCCTCGGTTTCCTCTCCTTCCTGGACAGTTGTCGACTTTGGTCCCTAAAGCCTTGTTAATGATCTGTGGCGTTCCAGTTTTTGGACCGTTTTTCTTGCCCTGTGACACACCTTTCTGAGACGATGAGGACATGTGGCAGAACACTTTAGGGACAGATCCTGGCCGCGGGCTTTGCCAGCCCGCAGTGATATGAGAGCATTGCTGTGCTGGGGATGGGAGGGTGGGGAGCGGCAGGGCTGGGGGGCTGCGTTCTGGTTAGAAAGTTACATTTTCTCTTAAAATTAAACCCTGAGCCCAGCGTGCATCATCGATCGAATGCATTTAGAAATAAACAAACCTCTGAGTGGCTGTGAAGGAGGAGCAGATACTGTGGCTTCCATGGGGCACAAGAGGTGGGGAGCGA
>NW_010389590.1:4165-4490 GCF_000710305.1 Buceros rhinoceros silvestris
CTACCAGCCGGGCAGCTGCCACCCCACGCCCTGCGCACAAACCAACGCCTCTGATTGAGATGCCGCAATTTTTTGGCAGGCATTTAATTGTATAAATTTGCCTCATCCAGATTTATGTGCTCCGGGCTTTTCTCCATCTCCTCGTTTTGTGTCTCATTTACCTCTGCGTTTGAAGGGTTGAAATTTCACAAGAGCACGGCGGGGAGGATTATTCCTAGAGGGAATCCACACCTGTGAGCAGAAAGCGTTTCCCTGCCAGCCCCGCCGCAGCCCAGGCGAGGGGGAGGAGGGCGAGGGACCCACTGCCACACCTGGGGGGCCCCCA
>NW_010389590.1:4581-6212 GCF_000710305.1 Buceros rhinoceros silvestris
CCACACCTGGGGGGCCCCCAGGCGCTGGTGGGTGGCAGCCGTGCCTTCAAAGGCACCCTGGGAAAACAGCTTCAGCATGGTGAGAGTGATGTCTGCTGGAAACCCGGAATACCCGGTGATGGGAGTGGTTGGTGGAGGTGGGCTTGTCCAGGTACCGCTGCTTTGGAGGGATGGTGTTGGCTGGGAGAGGAAGCTGAGGGTGACGCTTCATGCAGGGGGTGAGAGAGCAAATCCAGCTCTCTTCCCACTGGGCTGATCTGGGGTGAAACCGTTCACGTCCTCAACGTCCTCATCTCTGAAATGGACCACTCCCCTCAAGGAGATTTCCCAGCTCTTGAGAACTGTCGGAGAAAGCAGCTGGGTGCTCCCCAGCTGGGAGAGTCAGGTGTGCAGCTCCAGCCCCGCTTTCCAGCCCCCGGCATGCTGTGGCGGGGAGCCAGCTTCATTAGCGCCCTTCTGCAGATAAGGGAATTGGAGGAGATCGCTTCTCTCTCTCCTCGTCCTCCATCCAGCAGCTTGTGGTGGAGCAAAACCTGCATCCTCTGAACCGTCCACCAGCGCTGCTTCCTCTGAGCAGGTGAAAGCTCCAGAGTTGTGGCAAAGGCCTGAATCCCAGGATGAGCTCGTAAGAGCAAAGTCTGCAATTCTCTTGCTGCTTTGGCTGTAAACGCTGGTTCCTCCTTTTAGCCCGTCGTGCCTCCTGAACTAACCGAGATTTGCCGGTAACTCTCAGAGCAGCATTGCCAGCCTCTCACGGCCCTGTCTCGCGGCTCCGTGTTGATGCCCTCTCCGGTGGTGTCTGCTCACCCTTTCCCCCTGCATGGGGATGTGGAGGTGAGCCTGGGAGAGCAGTGCTGGCTGGGGGGGGCTGGGGAGAGATGCATTCTCCCCCGCTGAGCATGCCGGGTCAGCGGTAAGCTGACTCTCAGAGCCAGAAGAGCTGACTAAGTGACAGGAACAATCAAGGGCTCCTTCGGCAGCATCCAACAGTTCATGCCGTGGCTGGTGAAGACACTGACTCTGCTTTTTTCCTGCCTGTGCTTGCCCTGTGTCTCCTCAACGCCTGCAGAGGAGAGATGGGGGGCTGTGAACTTGGCGCTGAGGACAAAAGGTAGTTGGCCGTGGCAGGTCCTCCAGATGCTTTAGTGATTGACACAGGTTGAAACGAGAGAACTCCTTTTGTGTCCTTTTTTAGACTTAAAGGAACTGCAGGCAGCTTTTCCCCAGCATCCTCTTGAGCAAGACAAGGACTGGGTTAGACGAAGCTGCCTGGATTGAGGTGTGCTCTCGGATACTGTGACAGAATGTCCTTTGCCTGCGGTTAGTGCCTCTGCTGCTTTTGCCAGTGGAAGAGAGCACAACACCCAGGCTCCGGCGTGAAAGGTGGCCCCTCTGAGCCAACCTCCCCACGCACACCCTTGCAAAATATGAGCTCCAGCACTTTAAGAGAGTCAGGTTTATTTTTCTGCTTTAGTTCCCTCCTCCCGGTCCTTCCCCCACTTCAATGCAACTGAAACCTGATCTAATCCCTTTGCACATGGGTAATTTATTGGTCTGTTGGGCTTTTCTTGATGGCAAATTGCATTGTCTTTCTTCCTGGGTTGAGGCTTTGGAGTAGTTTGCTGCATTCC
>NW_010389590.1:6407-9074 GCF_000710305.1 Buceros rhinoceros silvestris
AATCAGTTTTATTGGGCCCCTTTGTTATGCAAACAAGGCAATAATAACCAGGCTATTATTCTGCAAGATTGTGCGTGATTAACAGTTCAAAGGAGGTTGGTGGAAGAGCCTGGCGCTGCCACTGCTCACAAATCCTTTCACGAAGCTTGGGTCAGGTGGCCCTTGCGTCTTCCTCACCCCCCAGTGCCCTGTGGGGCTGCAGGAGAGCTGCCCCTGCCCGTGACACCCCATCCATCAGGGCTGCGGACAGCACCAATGGGCTCGCTTCTCTCCCTGGTGTGACGAGGCGCCGGTTGATGCATGTCATAAAATAGAGGCATGGAACAGTTTGGGTTGGAAGAGATCTTCAGAGGTCATTTAGTCCAACTCACCATGCAGTGAGCAGCAACACCTTCAACTAGATCAGGCTGCCCAGAGCCCCGTCCAACCTGATCTGGAAAGTTTCCAGGGATGGCCTTCTACCACTTCTCTGGGCAACATGGGCCAGTGTTTCACCACCTCGTCGTAAAAAATTTCTTTCTTCTATCTAGTCTTTCAAGCCCACGCAGGCACCAAGATGTGGGACCAGCATGGCTGGCACATGGGGTGTTTTGTCTAGACTTCACCGCGGGGACAGGGACAGCGTGAGGAGCTGGACACAAACGGCTGATGTCTTTCATCCCTTCTGGTTTTGCTTTGGACTCCCAAACTCTTTCTGGAAGGGAACCCATTCAGCCGGGTTCTTGAGAAGCAATGTGAAATTTATTTGTTTTTTTACTTTTAACTCTTTTGGGGCCATTCTGGTGCTGGCGGTGACTGGCATCCAGCCTGGCGCTGAGCAGCCCCCGTCTCCTTGAAGCTGGCAGATGTTGCTGGTATTTAGCGCCTCCGAGAATTGTGCCTTTCCTATTGAGGTGTCAGCATAAATATGTTTATTTAGGTTACTTCAATAAATACGTGTTTAGGAGCCCAAGTCTGGGTGCTCAGATCTGAGGCCGAAGGTAATTACATTTTGCTGTGTACTCCGAAAAAGCCTTGTGCTGCCTGTGTGTGGCTTGCACATCTAAACTTTAGTCCGTGTGTTTGGAAAGATGCGGGATGATGTATTTGCATCACATGTGGGTGATGAAATACTTTCCAGCCCCATTAGTTACCAAGAGGATATTAAACAACATCTCTTAGCGGTGAACACTTCAAAATTAACAGTTCTGGGTAACATGCACCCAGGAGTCTTTAAAGGATTGGCTTTTGCATGCTGAAATTAATCTCCAGTAATGCCCTTTGCTAGAGAAACTAGAGGAGAACAGATGAATTGTCGATTTTGTCCTAGTTTTCTGAAAAAGCGTGATTTGGGTAAAACCAGCTGCAGGGAGAACGGGGGCACTGAGAATTGAAAGGCTGTCAAAGTTCAAACATGTAAAATGTTTGAACCCGTGATTTGGTGCCGTGAATATGACATAGGGACGACAAGGGCAGAGTGGCGAGACCCTGGTCGTGTGACAGCCCAGGCCCCTGAGTGAGTGTGTGGTGGACCACGGGCTGGATGGAAGACTGGTGCTTCACAACCTGGGAGCTCTGGAAAAGGTCACAGCCAAACAGCACATCTCGGTGCCCGCTGTGCTGCAGTGCCCTGGCAGAAGGGGTGACCTGGGGAGAGCGGTGAGCGTGCGTCCCGCATCGGTACTGCCCGTCGGGGTGGTAGGGTTCCAGGAAACAAGCCTGCCAGGGGAGGTCTGGTGGTGGGGCTGGGCAAACACCTTCCAGTGAGAACTTAGAAGTGCAAACCGTTTAGCTTATCTGCAGGATTGACAGGTGACTTGATTACAGTGTGTAAATATCTTTGTGGGAAACCGGTTGCTAACGGACATTTACAGCTTTGGAGAAAATCACGGGTTCTTTTTATGTCCTTACAATGAAGTCATATAAAATCCACTTAGAACCCAGACCTGCGTTTTGTAAAGGTGATGAACTCCTGAAACAGCCTGCCGAGGAAAGGGGTGGCTTTTCAGATGGCGCAGACCTCAGAAGTCTTCATGGGAGGTGTAGCTGAACAAACATGGTCCACTGGGCCCCATACAGGGGGGGCTATTTTAGTCCAGGTGACTTAATGATTTCTCCTGGCTTCAAACTTTACAAAGCTGTTGGTTTCAAGGTAGCAAAGGAATTTTTTCTCTGGTTTGAGTGGCACGAAGCCCTTGAAAGGAGAAGATGATGGGGAAGTTGGGAGGTGGCTGGGCTACAAGGGGTTGAAGTCCCTTGTCCCCAGGGATGAAGGACCCGGTGCAGTGGACAAGGGTGGTGGCATCACCAGGATCCAGGATTGTCTTACAGATCCCAGGAGAGCCTTGCTGGGTTCCTGCTTGAGAGGGATTTGTCTCTGTGCTAAGTCATCTGTGGTTGAAAAACAGATCCATTGTGAGTCGATGGAAAATAGATTATGTGAAATTGAATAAACATCGTTTCTTGGCCTGGCTACAAATGAGCCTGCACCACTGTGCCAAAGCTGCTGCCAGAGGGGACGAGGCAAGACGTGCGTGTCGGGAGGGGGAGAGGGTCATGTCTGCTCTCCTCCACAGCCTTTATCAGCCGTGGTCAGGGTATGCCAAACCTGGCGGCCACCAGTGTTGTTGAAGACGTATCTGTGGCAAAGCCCAGGCATGAGGAGCCCCGCCCGCACCCCGCCCCTGC
>NW_010389590.1:9182-11374 GCF_000710305.1 Buceros rhinoceros silvestris
CCCCCGCCAGCCCCCCGCCTCTGCCGCTGCAGCACCTGGCTTTGGAAATCTGGCCTTATATGGGGCCTTCGGAGAACCAGCAGAAAGGGGATGGGTGCCAGAACCAGAGCGATAACATCTTAAAGAAGAACGCTCCCCCTTCAGGCCCAGGGAAGAAGGAGATGGGCTTCCCTGCCCTCGCTTTTGCTGATGTTTTCTGTAGCTCGGTGACCCCGGGGTGATGGGCAGCGAGGGATGCTTGGCGCGGGGATGTGCTCTGCGTGGGGACGTGCTCGGCACTGGGTGTGGGGGGGTTGTTCTGCAGCAGCCCGCCTCTGTCCATGGGCTGCCACAGCTTCTGCCGGCTGAAGCATGTCCTTAGAACAGGTGATGGCTTTATTCCCACTAAAAAAATCCCCTCTGCGCAGCAGCCGGAGGGCCGGAGCAGCCAGGGAGTGCTGCAGCCTGGGCTCTGCAAGCCGCTTTCTGGGTGGGATGTTGGGCACAGTGTCCCAGTGCTTTACCAAACTGTCAGCAGAAGTAGGGTGTGCGCGTCCTGCATGTCCAGGGACGTGTCCTCCAGCTCCGCCCCGGGCTGTGCTGTCTGCAGTGACAGCAGCTGGCTGTGTGCAACCTCGAGGCATCCTCGAGTGGCATATTAGTATAACTGCTGGGAGAGCAGTGATTTGAACCGCCTGATGCCACAGCTCTTCGGGATATCTGGCAGTGGTGGCACTGGGCACACTCCTACAGGCTTTTTTGACTCGGACCTTTCACGAGGAGGGTCCTGGGGGATGTGCTAAGCTTGGGATGTCTGCAAAGCTATACTCACAGTTGCTGGTTGGAGGGAGCGAAATGCAATTTCCTTATTTTCCACCCTGATAACCCACAGCTCACCCCAAAACGGCCCTGCTTGCATTCCGCATGCCAGCAAAGTCGGTCATTCGTGTCACTCCAGCGGTGCTACTGCCTGCGGTCACCTGCGTTGAACACCACACTTTCTGTCTCGGTTCAGCTGGAGCATACTCCACAGCCCTGTCTGAGCGTACGGCCTCCAGAGCCAAGGTGGGCACTGCTGGGAGCTGGGCTGCACGCTGGTAACAGACGTCACTTGCATCGTGGCTCTCATCTAGGAGAAGCACCGAGCAATCTGCTGCAGTGCAAACCAGCTGGCTGGATGGGAAGTCCAGGGATAAGCAAAATGCCTTTGGTGGAAAACCCCACTCTTGGGGCAGCAAAGAAAGGGGTGAAGTAGCATCTTTAACTTTGTCCCACGCATGCAGAAGGCTTAGCAGAAATGTGAGCCCGTGCCCCAGGTCAAAAGCTTGTTATTGTCACCTCTGGCCAACGATGAGTTAAAAGGCTTTTCACGGTGCTTCTTGCAGGTTTGGCTGGGATGCTGCCAAGACAAAACAGCTCCTGGGTTCTGGGTGCTGTTGCTAGCATGTGAGTTTATTAAACATGAATTGTAAAACTGTGAGGAGCCTGTCACCATTTCCTATTTGCACGTCACTCTTCTTGGAGAGGGAGAGGAGACAGGCTTGTTTCCCAAAGCCCGGCTGCTTAGTGTTTGACAGCCTCGCTCTTCCTTTCTGATTTTCCAGCACTAACTGTGTTTAGGTTTCCAGCACTGCGATGTTTAAAACTAAAACATACTGTTTTCCCTGAAACAATACTGGGGTTTGTAACTTTCTTTTTAAACAAATCTGAAACCATTTTGGCACAGATGCCTTGCCAGCCTCCTCCTAAACAACCCCCGAGACAGGAACATACGTGTACGCCTGCGAGAGGCACCGCAAAAGCATCTGCAAGCGGCGGGGCTTTGCTTCTCGTCCTTCTGCTGCTGTTTGTGCCTGCGCCCGTCCTGTCTCCAAGCTCTGTGAGGGGATCGGTTAAGAGGAAGGGAAGGAAAACACCGTGAAGTGTAAGCGGTGTGAGCTGGGTTCACCCAGTGAGACTCAAGACTGGCACGGGCAGAGCGGTGTCTGGGCGACGTTTGGCGATGGCCATGTGCTCTGTGCACGGCTGCTCTGAAGTCTGCTCTGGGGAAGCCGTGCTGCCCCAGGGAGCAGAATGTGAGGGGTGTGGAACAGGATCTGAGTTTCTTTGCCGCCTTCCACCTTGCTAGTAAGCAGCGGAGCTCCGGCTGAGCCTGGCAAAGGCCCTGCTGCCTTTGCCTTCGCCTCTGCGTGGGCAACGCAAGATGGGTGCAG
>NW_010389590.1:11498-11708 GCF_000710305.1 Buceros rhinoceros silvestris
GGCTGCCATCCCTGCACCCTGCCGCGCCGGTTTTTCTCCTCCACCTCTTGTTTTCTCTCAGCTAGCTGTGGTGAGGAGCAGGCTCCTGGGGCCGAGCAAAGGCACGCAGCATGGAAGAGAGAGGTTTTTTTGGCTCCAGCTTCTTTCCAGGGGGCGTGGGGACAGTGCTGCCAGTGCTGCTGCAGCCCAGAGGATGGTGGGGCAGCTGCT
>NW_010389590.1:11901-14925 GCF_000710305.1 Buceros rhinoceros silvestris
GTAACCTGTAGCGTGTGCGTGGGGCACAGCGGTCATGCCACAGGGCTGGGTTTCCCCATGCCCGCAGAGGAGGAAGTGGAAGGCAGGCAGACTTTTACCCAGGTACAGCTTGGTTTGGACACAACGCAAAGTAATTCATGCAGCAGAGCTTGGAATGTCAGACCCTAAAAAGGCATTAAAACCCCCATTGCATCTGCCCCCACATTAATGATCTTGCCTTATCCCCGCTAATGAATGCGTCCCATTCTTCCCCACCTTCGTTTCCCCTCCAGGAGCGTTCATCTAAAGGCTGGATGCTTTTTTTTTTTCTTCCGTGGCTTAAATTGGGGCAGATCCTGTTGGTTTCATTCACTTTGATGTGTGAGAGTTGGGACATGTGAGAGGGTCACATCTGGTGAGCGAGGCCCTATCACACGATGGAGCCGATGTCATGAGTTCGGGCTGTGGGAGCAGGACACCAGCCTCTTGCTGGGGGTAGAGTTGGATGTCCCGTACGCAAGCGTTGACGACCTTGTGTTTCCCTCCCCTCCCACAGTGACATCTCCATGCAAGATCCTCAAGTGCAACTCTGAGTTCTGGGCGGCCACGTCGGGCTCCCACCACCTGGGCACAGAGGAGGCGCCCGAATTCTGCACGGCGCTGCGCGCCTACGCGCACTGCACCCGCCGCACCGCCCGCACCTGCAGGGGTGACCTGGCCTACCACTCTGCCGTGCATGGCATAGAAGATCTGATGGAGCAACACAACTGCTCCAAGGATGGCCCCACGTCCCAGCCCCGCCTCCGGACATTGCCCCCAGGGGATAGCCAGGAGCGCTCTGACAGCCCCGAAATCTGCCACTATGAGAAGAGCTTTCACAAACACTCGGCCGCCCCCAACTATACCCACTGCGGGCTTTTCGGGGACCCCCACCTCAGGACTTTCACAGACACTTTCCAAACCTGCAAGGTGCAAGGGGCATGGCCGCTCATAGACAATAACTACCTGAACGTCCAGGTCACCAACACACCGGTGCTGCCTGGCTCCGCGGCCACCGCCACCAGCAAGGTGAGGCTCGGGCATGTCCCCACGAGCAGAGGTGGGCAAGGGCAGAGGTGCTTCTGAACAGCTTTTCTTCCTGCTGTCTCTCACCTCCACCATTTGCAGATCTCTTTGGGTAGGGTAAGACTGGGTGGGAGCTTCTCTGAATTTGAGTGTTTGGCTCTAAATATCAGATCCTGGTTTTGTCCCCTCCTTCACTAAATGGCCTGTGGTTTCTTCCTGAGCACATCCAGCCCCATCATGGTTAGCAGCTGAGGTGCTGGAGGTCAGAGGGCCATCATGGCCAAAGTGGCGGGGTGCAAATTAAGAGGGTTCCCACCTGGGGGACTTAAGGTTGCTGTGACCAGCCGGACTAGGAATGATGGTGGCACCTTTTGGGGCACACCCAAGGTCCAGGCAAACTGAGGACTGCCCTCCAGGGAGGCTCCAGCTGGCAGGGAAAAGCCTGGAAGCAGCTGAGCTCGCCCTCTGCTCAGGGTCGTAATTGTCTCTGTGGTTTGCTGCCAAATCAAGGCATTTTGTGGGGCACAGTCTGTTCTGGAGGTGCTGCGACAGCCTAAATAAACATCCTGAAGGTACAAGGCAAACACCGAGAAAACCTAAGTGAAAATGTGCTGCTGTGATACCGCAGGACTTGTGTGGCACAGCCTCAGCTTCAGGAGAGTCCTGGAGCTGATGGGCTGTTCGTTGCTCCATGGCACACAAGCTTTAAAGCTAACGCACCGCTTTGTGTGCCTAAAAAAGGGAGGGGCTTAGCAGGAGGTGTATCCTCGGTGTTGGAAGATGTTCTGCCCACTGCGTGTGGAAGTTCTGCTTCTCCCTGTGTGTAGGGAGAGGAGAGAAGCATGGGTAGGACAGGCGCTACTTCTTAGCTCTGCATGGGCCCTTTCAGCCTGAGCTGGCATGTTGGTTTTGACCTACCCCTCATAAACCTCTTTAAAGATACTTGATGATGCTCTCAACCTCTTACCAAAAGACATCAAAACCTGCTGAAGCTTGCAAGGAAGTCTGGCTTGAGGAGGATGGTCCTTAAAGACCCTGGGGACCTGCAATTTCTAGGCCTGATCCCAGGATCACCATCTTAACGAGCCTTTTCACCCTTTATCTGCCTCACGGGCTTGTGGTGAGGAGGGATTAGTCATGAGATCTGCAGCGTGAGATGTGGAAAGCATTACTGGGTCATTGCTAGAGGACCATGTGCTGTGGGAAAGGACGGGAGCTTCTTGGTCTGTGGTGCTCTTTGTGTTTTTGCATGATAATCTCTGGTCTACCATTCTTCCTGCAGCCAGAGGTAGGGCTGGTCACAGAGGAGGTCGCAGGAGGTCTGTGTGAGGGGTGGTGCAGCCTGAAACCCTGGGCATGGTAGCTCGGGAGGGGAGAGCAGGGCTGCCGTGGGCTTTGGGACCATCTGGGCACTCCGTGGCTGAGTGGGTGGGAAAGGGGGACATTGTCGGGGCTCTGGACAGCCGTGGGCTCCTCACCAGCACCACTGTGATCGGAGGTGCTGGGAGCCACCACTGTGCTCAGACCTGTCCTTGGAGAGCCACAGTTTTTCCCTTCATAGTCAGCCCTGAGGTGTACCTGCCCTGTAGCTGCGGTAGGAGCCATCTCTCCTCCAGCCCTGCCCACCGCTGGGCAGGTCTCAGTCTGGCCCTTCATGGGTACCAGGAGGTCCTCCTTACCTTACCTCTACTCCCTCATGGAGGGAGGTGCAAGAGGAAGAGCAAGTCTGCAAGAGGTGAAAGAGGAAGTGTAGTTTGCATGGGAAGAAGAGCAAGCTGCCCTTCCTCCCATGCAAACTCCACTCTTCCTCCTCCTCATCCAGCTTTCCCCCCAAAGCCAGGTCAGCAAAGGAAGAGCAAGTGCTGCGAGGTCCTTCCTCCAGCGAGGGACCCATATTTGAGCCCAGCCAAGGGTGGGGACCTGTGTTGGGCTCAGTCTAAACCCGTGTCACCCCTAGAAGGCCCTGCCCACCCACACCTG